>NC_055975.1:30990655-31008155 GCF_018492685.1 Alosa sapidissima
GAACACAAATGCATCGAGCTTATAGGTAAACCTGTCCAATCTCCTACCCGTACCACATCAACCTCAGATTTCCCCCATGGATCATATTTCCCCAACACTTACAGCAAAACTAGCACTCCTAAATATCAGACCTCTTTCAAACAAATCATTCTTAATTTATGATCTAATTTGCACACACAACCTTGATTTTTTACTTTTAACTGAGACATGGTTAGATCAAGCAAACAGTGCTGCTACTCTCATCGAATCAGCTCCCCCAAACTTCAGTTTCTTGAGTGCTACCAGAGCAAATAAAAGAGGTGGGGGGATAGCCACAATTTTCAAGACGTCTTTTCAGTGCAATCAGTCGTCATTCGGTGACTTTACTTCATTTGAATATCTGTGTGCATGCATTAAGTCTTCTCCTCAGATTTTATTACTGACAATTTACAGGCCTCCAAAACATTCAGCTTAAGTTTTTCTTGAAGAGCTAGGTGACCTGCTATCAGTTGTTTGCATAGAGTTTGACTGTCTTATTATATCAGGGGATCTAAACTTGCATGTGGATAATCCTGAAAACAATTATGCCAAGGAATTCATTGCACTAATCGATACTTTCTCCCTAACACAGCATGTACAGGGGCCAACACACTCTCTCGGCCATACCCTCGACCTTGTTATCACAAAGGGTCTCGATGTCTCTACAGCTGTTAAAGACCTGGCCTTATCTGATCATTTCTGCGTGTTCTTTGATGTGTCTATGTCCCCACACACTCAAAACACAGCTATGATGGTAAAAAGGAGAATCATAAATGATCAGACAAGTGCTCTCTTTGAGCAAGCACTTTCACTAAAGTCAAGTCAACTGTCAGACTCTGTAGAAGACTTATTTGATCACTTTAATGCAAAAATGGCAAACATTATGGATGACATTGCTCCATTACAATTCAAGAAAGTTAAGGACAAACAGAAAGCACCATGGAGGCAAAATCCAGCAGTTAAACTTCTAAAAAGAGAGTGTAGGAAGACTGAAAGAAAATGGCGTAAATTCAAACTTCAGATCCACTATGAAATCCATAAAGAGATGCTCCGCACATATAACTCTATAAATATGCAAAGCAAGACAGTCTTTCTTTTCTAACATTATCAATAGAAGTTCAAATAACACTCGTATTCTATTTTCAACTGTTGATAAGTTAACAAATCCCCCCTCACAATTAGCGCCTGAACTTCTCTCAACTAATAAATGCAATGAGTTTTCATCTTTTTTTAAAGGTAAAATTGACAAAATCAGACTCAACATATCTGCTCAATTACAAATTCAACAACCTGAACTTCCAGCAACAAACAGAGGGAAACTAAACTTGATGTCAGAGTTCAGCTTGATAGACTACGAAACACTTGAAAAAACGGTACAGAATCTCAGCTCTTCCACATGTGTCTTAGACACTCTGCCTACCAATTTCTTCAAAACTGTTTTTCACCTCATAGCGGCGGATGTCCTTCAAATTGTAAATGTATCACTGCTGTCTGGCACTTTTCCTAAGTCACTGAAAACAGCTGTTGTAAAGCCACTTCTCAAGAAGAATAACCTGGATGCCTCCATGCTAAACAATTACAGGCCCATATCCAATCTACCTTTTATTGGCAAAATTATTGAAAAAGTAGTCTTTAATCAATGAACCACCTTCCTAACATCAAATGGGTATTTTGATTACTTTCAGTCTGGTTTTCGGGCAAATCACAGCACTGAAACAGCTCTCATTAAAGTTTCCAATGACATACGCCTCAACACAGATTCAGGTAAAACATCAGTCCTAGTGCTACTGGACCTTAGTGCAGCATTTGACACTGTTGATCACAATATTTTACTACACAGACTAGAACACTGGGTTGGATTTACAGGCATAGTTATCAGCTGGCTAAAATCATATCTACAAGAAAGGAGCTTCTTTGTTGCCATCGGAAACTGTACCTCAACACCAACGTCCTTGACCTGTGCTGTTCCCCAGGGGTCGATCTTGGGGCCACTATTATTCAACCTCTATATGCTCCCACTTGGACAAATCATTCAAAATAATTTGATTTCATATCATAGCTATGCAGATGACACACAAATTTACTTAGCTCTATCACCAAACGACTATGGTCCTCTTGAATCTATGTGTCAGTGTATAGAACAAATCAACACCTGGATGTCTCAAAATTTTCTTCAGCTGAACAAAGAAAAAACTGAAGTAATTATATTTGGTAAAAATGAGGAAAGACAGGGTTGCCACTCTCCTTGACACAAAAGGGTTGAAGGCAAAGGATACTGTTAAAAATCTTGGTGTATTAATTGACAGTGATCTAAATTTCAACAGCCACATGAAAGCGATAACTAAATCAGCTTTTTACCACCTCAAAAATATTGCCAAACTCAGAGGGCTGATGTCAAAACATGACTTAGAAAAACTCATTCATGCATTTATCTCCAGCAGGGTTGATTACTGCAATGGACTGTTCACAGGCCTTCCTAAAAAGACTTTTAAACAGCTTCAGGTGATATAAAATGCAGCAGCTAGGACTCTAACAAAAACTAAAAGAACTGACCACATTACTCCAATTCTTAAGTCTTTGCACTGGCTTCCAGTAAGTCACAGAATTGACTTTAAAGCACTATTGCTTGTTTATAAATCTGTAAATGGAGCAGGACCTAAATACTTGTCAGACATGCTTCAGCAGTACACACCTTCTCGTCCTCTCAGGTCCCAGGTGAAAAACCTGCTAGTAAAACCTACAGTTAGAACTAAACATGGTGAAGCAGCTTTTAGCTGCTATGCGGCTCAGCTGTGGAACCAACTTTCGGATGACATTAAAAAGGCCCCAACTGTAGCCAGTTTTAAATCTAGACTTAAGACCAAACTGTTCTCAGATGCTTTCTGCTAACTGTGCCGAGTTACAAATTCTGAATCTGCCTTGATAATTATTCTACTTTGTCTTTTATTACTTTTTTTACTACTTTTGCCTTTGTTTTTGCTTACTAATTATTCTTTATTTTTAAATGATTTTACCTTGTGTTTTATGCTTTCTTTTTATTATGATCTTTACCTTTTAACTATTCTTTGACTATATTGCCCTTCTATGCTTTTATTTGTTATTATTGTTTGGTTTTGTTTATGTAAAGGACATTGAATGACCTCTGTGTATGAAATGTGCTATATAAATAAACTTAACTTGACTTGACTTGACACACACGCATATGATGGTGTGTGTGTCCTGCTGATGGTGTGTGTGTGTGTCCTGCTGATGGTGTGTGTGTGTGTGTCCTGCTGATGGTGTGTGTGTGTGTGTGTCCTGCTGATGGTGTGTGTGTCCTGCTGATGGTGTGTGTGTGTGTCCTGCTGATGGTGTGTGTGTGTGTCCTGCTGATGGTGTGTGTGTCCTGCTGATGGTGTGTGTGTCCTGCTGCTAATGGTGTGTGTGTGTGTCCTGCTGACGGTGTGTGTGTGTGTCCTGCTGATGGTGTGTGTGTCCTGCTGCTGATGGTGTGTGTGTGTGTCCTGCTGATGGTGTGTGTGTCCTGCTGATGGTGTGTGTGTGTCCTGCTGATGGTGTGTGTGTCCTGCTGATGGTGTGTGTGTCCTGCAGAGCACCAGAGGGAGGCGCTAGAGAAGGAGGCCAAAGTCAAGATCCTGGAGGCTGGAGTAACAGACGTAACTACACACACACACACACACACACACACACACACACACTCATACACACACACACACACACTCAAACACACACACACACACTCATACACACATACACACACACACACACACATACACACACACACACACTCATACACACACACACACACACACACACACACACACACACACAACCTTTTTGACCACTCGGGTTACTAGAGAAAAGGTATGAACATATGATGATGTCATGATTATAGTAACCGATTATGATTATCAGCATTTTTATGATACGATTAAAATGTGCCCTAAACCTACCAGCTGTCCTCCAAGCACAGTAGCAACAAAACTAAAGGTCAACAGAACCACATTCATGAACAATTTAAGCTCAGTTTTGAGAAACTTAAATGCATGTGGTACTTTCCATAAGATCATCTCTCAATGCAAATCAAAGCAGCTATTAGGCTAACTGAAAAACACCATGTCAAACTTTAGGTGTGTGTGTGTGTGTGTGTGTGATTAGCTAGTTTGGCTAACTGAAATAACACCATGCCAATCTCTAGGTGTGTGTGTGTGTGTGTGATTAGCTAGTTTGGCTAACTGAAATAACACCATGCCAATCTCTAGGGATGGTGAAGGCTACTGTATGTGATGAGCTAGTTTGGCTAGTGGGGATAGTTTCATTTTTTTGCTGCCTGTAGTTACTGTGTGTAGAATTCTAGAATCTCTCCTCTCTGCTTCCCTCTCTCTCTCTCTCTCTCTCTCTCTCTCTCTCTCTCTCTCTTTCTGTAGAAGACAAAGCTGAAGCAGCTGCCCACTAAGTACAGTCGGTCTGAGTCCACTAAGTACCTGGTTCTGACGGCGGTGTCTCTGGTGTGCATCGTGGCTGTGCTGATGGCTTCGGTGGTGGTGTACTGCCTACGTCACCGCTCCCACCACAAGCTCAAGGAGAAGCTCTCCACCCTGGGCACCGACACGGCCTCGGACGCTACCGCCACCTACCAGGCACGCATGCACGCACACACACACACACACACACACCGCCTCGGACGCTACCGCCAGCTACCAGGTATGCAGCGCACACACACACACACACACACTAAGAGGAATACGCGTGTAGGGGCATGTAAGACACACACACAGACTCATTGCGCTCTCTCTCTATGTGTGTGTGTTGTAATTTTGTTAAAGGTGCTCTAAGCGATGCCACGCGTTTTTTAGGTTAAAATATTTTATGTCACTTACTGCAAACATCACCTAACCAACCACTAGCTATATGTGTCCTGAATACACGGTAAAAAAAACACGATCTCTGTGGACAGCCCAGGCTCCAAAAACGGCAACAAAAACAACCTTGCCCATAAAATTTGTCTGTGTGTTTTTTTGTTGTGTGTGTGTTTTATATGTGTATGTTTATTATTCTGTGTATGTGTGTGTGTGTGTGTGTGTGTGTAGGAGTTGTGTCGTCAGCGTATGGCAGTGAAGCCCCCAGTGGAGAGGGCGGAGTCTCGCATAAACAGTGTGTCATCGCAGTTGAGTGACGGCCCGATGCCCAGCCCCTCCCGCACAAGCACCGCCTCCTGGAGCGAAGAACCCGCCCACTCCAACATGGACATCTCCACAGGACACATGATACTGGTACCCACACACACACACACACTGTTGGACTACTTTTTGCACCTTCACCATGATACTCACTCTCTTGAGCACTTCACCATGTACACAGAACTACAGGCCAGTCCCGGCCCTGTCACTGCAAGCGTCTCATGCTTGATCACCCTCAAGCACACTGTGGATTTTTAATTTAAAATCCACAGTGTTGGTTATATGTTTATACTTATATTTACCATTTCTGCTGTAAGTGCATGTTGTGTGTGATGTCTGTATGCTACTGAGACCTTGAATGTCCCCTTGGGGATCAATAAAGTATCTTATAAGTAATAAAGATAGATACATCTATCTATCTATCTATCTATCTATCTATCTATCTATCTATCACACTGCTTTATCACACACACACACACACTCTCTCACACACACACACTACTTTATCAGGTCTTAGCCCTCCTGGTTTTTGCATTTTACACTTTTAGATGGCGCTTTGTCCAACAACAACAAGCAACAACAGTTCAAATGAACAGTAAACAGTTCAGAAATGTTTGTAATGTTGTTGTTGTTGTTGTTGTTGTTTAGTCGTATATGGAGGACCACTTGAAGAACAAGGACCGGCTGGAGCGCGAGTGGGCGGGGCTATGCGCCTACGAGGCGGAGCCTAACGCCACCACAGTGGGCCTCCGAGACGGCAATGCCAAGAGGAACCGCTGCAGCAGCGTAGTGGCATGTAGGACACACACACACACACACACACACACACACACACTCACATATGCACACACACACACTCACATATGCACTCTATTTTCATAAGCAGTGGCAAGGGGGATTCGTCAATTTTTTGCAACCTTGTGGTGTATTCAGTAATTATGTCCTGTATTTGTTGGTCCCAGTCGCCAGCAACGTTAAATCTGTGTCCAAGATAAGTGTACGAATCATGTCTGGAATATACTCTTATTATTTTTCCATTCATTTTGAATTGTGGGTCATGGTCAGATTTTGACCGGTACCACCTGTTTCCACCACTCCTCCTCTCGTAAAGCACTGCGCATTTAGACTCCTTTACTTCGAGACCCGACCACTCGAGGAAGGTGTCTGTCTTGCGTAGCATGTTATGTATGATGTTCTTTTGACGTGACGACATTTGCACATTGTCAGCGAATGCCTGAACGGGGTTTGGAGAGATGATTTCGGACACTCACATATGCACACACACACACACATACACACACACATACACACACACACACACACACACACGCACACACTCACATATGCACACACACACATAAACGCACACACACACACACTCACACACATACCGCCTCAGACGCTACAGCCACCTACCAGGCATGCAGGACACACACACACACACACACACACACACACACACACACACACACACACACACACACACACACACACCAAGAGGAATACACGTGTAGGGGCATGTAAGACATGCACACGCTACCGCCACCTAGCAGGCAGGGGGACTCATTGCGCTCTGTTATCAACTATGCCTCCAGCCAACTATATTAAACTACCACCTACCAAGCAACTAACACAGCAACCATTGAAATAAAGCATCTATGTCAGTTTCCAAAGCAACCATCATAGAAACAGCTTAATTTAGCATTGTAACAACCATGTCTACCTAAGCAAAATCATTGTAACTATGTCTACATTATCTGTTTTAACACTATATTTCATATCATATGTTTTGCATTTTCATGCACTGGTAATTCCTCGGAATTACATTTTCTAGTTTAACTATTTAAACTATCCAACTATTTAACTGTTCAGCCATTCCAACTGACAATTGTAAACAACTATGACTCCTGCCAACTATTTTCTCTGCCCACCGCTGTTTCAAAATAGAAGTCCTCACTACAATAATTCACTTTTAAATAATGTAACTATTTAACTGTTCAGCCATTCCAACTGTCAGTTATCATCAACTATGCCTCCATCCAACTATATTAAACCACCACCTACCTAGCAACCAACCTAGCAACAACCATAGCAACCTTATACATCTATGCTTGCATTATCTGTTTTAACTACATGATATTTTACATAGCAATTTTGCATTTTCATGCACTGGTCATTCCTCGGAATTGCATTTGAAGTTAAACTTTATATTTGTTTAACATTTAGTTCTATTTAAGTTCTCTTAGCTTACTTATATAGTATAGTATAGTATAGTATGTATGTATATATAGACGGGTTTCCCATTTACCAACAAAACTAGATGCGTGCGCAGCCGTGGGGCAGAAGACGCTTGGGGGCCGTCCACAACGCTATAAACCTAAATAGTCGGCTGCTGTAAGCTACAATCGGAATTTTTTTGTATATCCCTGTTGTCTCAATGATAATAACATCTCATTTGAGACTATAATTCAGAGTTTGCCGTTCATTTGCATAATTAATATAACATTGTATTTTGTCTTTTTTGGCGAAGGCATGCATTCAGTTAGGAATATTGAACATATATGGACATTCTCTAATCATTGTGATTTTGAATTGGTGCAGTTTTCAGCACAAAAACTCATTTTATTTTTTTCATGAAGAGCACGCTCTATGCTGTTCTATGCTGCTTTCTGCCCCTTAGTTGTGCACGCATGTTTCCGTGACGTTGCATAGAAATCCATGTCTACTCTTTTGATCCCGTGAGGGAAATTTGGTCTCTGCATTTATCCCAATCCTTACTTACTTATACTTTACTTATCATAGTTTAGCCTAGCTTAGCTTACCTATACTTTACTTATCACAGTTTAGCCTAGCTTAGCTTACCTATATTTTACTTATCACAGTTTAGCCTAGCTTAGCTTACCTATATTTTACTTATCACAGTTTAGCCTAGCTTAGCTTACCTGTATTTTACTTATCATAGTTTAACCTAGCTTAGCTTATTTTAGCTAAGCTTAGTTTAGCTTAGGATCTCCTTCTGATATCACCTGTCCATACTAGGTGTCAACTTTACCTGCACAGTCTTACAAGGTGTGTGTTTGTGTGTGCTTTCAGATGATCACTCTAGGATTACTCTGCGTTTGGAAAATAGCCAAGGAACATCAGACTATATCAATGCCAGCCCAATAGTAAGGTTTTGCTGTCTCTCTTTCACACACACACTCACACACACATACATACACACACACTCACACAAACATACATACACACAAGGAAACATAAACAAAGGTCACATTATGAAACTGCTTAAATTGTTGCACTCCCTCCTCCTCCCTCCCTCTCTCTCCCTTAATCCCTTTCTCCCTCTCTCTCCCTCCATCTCTCTCTCTCCCTCCCTCTCCCTCCCTCTCTCTCTCCCTCCATCCCTCTCTCTCTCTCCCACCATCTCTCTCCCTCTCTCTCTCCCTCCCTCCATCTCTCTCTGCCTCTCTCTCCCTCTCTCTCTCCCTCTCTCTCCCTCTCTCTCTCTCTCCCTCTCTCTCTCAGATGGACCATGATCCGCGGTATCCTGCATATATCGCTACTCAGGGGCCTCTGCCATCCACAGTGGCTGACTTCTGGCAGGTTTGTTCCTAATGGTCTTAGTGTGTGTGTGTGTGTGTGTGTGACCCCCTTGACTGAAAGTGAAATGTTTGTGTGTGTGTGTAACGGAGGTGAACTGAGCTAGCATGCTAGTAGCCTGTGTAAATCATCACACCCCTAACCCTGGTTCGGAGTAATTTCACCCTAGGGTCCTTTGCACCATGACCCCAAGCCAAACACCCTCCCAGAACCTTTTTTTCCTTGGTCGAACCCTGGTTGAGTAGCGCTGTCAGAAACGAATGACGTTCTGCAGTCGTGATGGAACCAACTTTTATCTCGTAAATTACCCCACTAATAATGCCCTGAATGGTACCAAACTTCTACAGTAGTACAACTATGACCTTTAGTCCAATAACGAGGCATTAGAAAGTTTGTAAGTGCACCAGGAGTTTATTTAAATAACACTTGCCTCTGCATCTGCTACTATACCGCTGCGTCAACGTTTCTTCCGTGATTTGGGAAAAGCCTGTAAAAGTCCTGGCAGGAAGCGATTACATCAACGTTTTTTGGTTTATCCACTTTTTAATATTTTTTTCCGAAGTGTTTACAACTTAGTGTTAACTAATAATTGTTGCAAACTGGACTACGAACAAAATATTAGTGCATTCCTGGATCTACATCCTTATGCATGCTTCCTGCCAGGACTTTTACGGGCTTTTCCCAAATCACGGAAGAAACGTCGACGCGCTACTCGACCAGGGTTCGACCAAGGGAAAAAAGGTTCTGGGAGGGTGTTTGGCTCAGGGTCATGGTGCAAAGGACCCTAGGGTGAAATTACTCTGAACCATTGCTTAAAGAACCCTTCTAACCGCTGAGTTGGAAGCCTGGGCTTTTAGGGCTGTGAGCGTTCGACTCCCATGCCGGTGTGTGTGGAGGTGGCGGGTTCGAGGGCTGTGAGCGGTGGACGAATTACGACCTCTGTTACATGTGTGTATATGTGTGTATTTGTGTGTTGCTCCTCACTGAAGTATGAGTGTGTGTGTGTGTGTGTGTGTGTGTGTGTGTGTGTCTCTTGTAGATGGTGTGGGAGAGTGGTGCAGTAGTAATCGTGATGTTGACGCCGCTAACTGAAGGTGGAGTAAAACAGTGCTACCACTACTGGCCTGATGAAGGATCCAACCTCTATCACATCTATGAGGTAAACACACACACACACACATACACACACACTCACACACAGATAACCTGTATCACATCTATGAGGTAAACACACACACACACACATACACAGATAACCTCTATCACATCTATGAGGTAGACACACACACACACACACACACACACACACACACACACAACCTCTATCACATCTATGAGGCACACACACACACACACACACACACACACATACATACACATACACAGACAACCTCTATTACATCTATAAGGTACACACACACACACATACACAGACAACCTCTATCACATCTATGAGGCACACACACACAAATCCTCGATCACATCTATGAGGTATACGCACACACACACACAACCCACTCCCACTGGTCCGAGGCCTGTCTATTGAGGAAAAGGAGGATAATCATCCCTAGCCTTTTAAAGAGAATTATACAACAAGTGGGTTCTATGGAACTATTTATTTGTTTCTAATTGGCAGAGACCAGAGCCCTATCTATAAGCCTCTATATATATTCCAATATATATCTAGCCCTATCTATAAGGCTCTGGCAGAGACATTCCATGAGTTGGAATATCCACTCGAATTTCAAATTCAAAGGAGCTTTATTAGCATGACTGTTTGGATTGTTGGACAGATCTTGGGCGCTATTTTACCGACGGGATAATTGACTGTTGCGCCTGACGCAAATCTAAAATGGGGTGGTCTGAAGTAGCTACATTAATCATGGGTGTGGTTTGGGCGTAACATGCAATAAACCAATCAGAGCGTCATCTCACATTCCCTTTAACAACAGGCACGCTTGTTCCATATCTGATTGCTATTATGGTGGCGTATTTGCCAGGTGCAGCCAGGAGCGTTCACAGCGCTATAATCACTGTTCAGTTGGGAACAGTTAGCTATTGATTTTTCCTCTTGACAAAATGTAATACAGAATTGTCACAAAGACATACTTTCCGATGGATCACTCTCACTGAATCACGAGGTTATGAATGCATGGTGATATTTTTGCTATGTACAATGTAATCTGTAACATTACCTCTCTATAGACAATGCATATCTTCTGTCATTTAATCGCTTCTCTCCCGTGCTGCCGCTGGGGCATTTGGGTTAAATGGCATCGGCATGCAGTTCAACATCACGTCTCCTTAAGTCCTCTAATATTTCCTAATTTATGTCATCAACACATCCGTGATTCGTGAAAATGTGTACGCTACATTTATGCCTATTTTTTCACATCTTAATAGTGATAATATTTTTCTTTGAAATTATGTATGGTTTACAGAAATGGGAACTACGTTGTAGAGAGAGGAGCGAAGTATGCGTTGCGCAGCACAGGCGGCCAAGCATGGCTCCTTACCATCAGGCAACTCAACAGTTTCCAAGTTGACCTAACTTTCAACTCTGCACAGTATCCCATTAACTGCATGACAGTAGGCTATTTACAATATTTTCTGTAAAATAGAGTTTGTAAACATGTTATCATCAACTTAATGCACGCACAACATTTGTTTGAGCAGGAGAGAGAATAACAATAAATGGATGCAGCAACTACAGAAATTGTAGCCAAGGCTACTTGCTGCTTTCTTGTACTATCTGTGGTTGCTGGATAACAGCACATAAAAAGCTGATTAAGCTAATTCACTAACTCAAGACTTCAAGGCCATCATGGATATAAAATGTTTTTTGAAAATAACGAAAGGATGGAGGGAACATAGCAAAGCTTGGAGTTATTTCAGATGGGCTACAACAAGGTAGGCAAAATTATGATGCTTAAAACCTTAGCGCAGCTGGAATAATGCTTAGGTTGATGCGCACGCGATGTTTAATACACAACGGTAAATTGGAACAAAACTAAAGGTAACTTTAGGCTGTATAGGGTTGCATAAAGTTTTCCAAATTAATAGGTCGTAATTAGGCGTTGTTGTTGTAAAGATATTGCATGTAGATGTTGTACTACAGTATATAGGCTACTAAATGTTTAGGTCACCAATGCAAGAACAAAACCGGGAAATGGACAAATATTATCAAATATTATCAAGGCAAGGAATGTTTTGGTGTGCAACGGATTCATTAATGCAGGCCTGGGATCATGCATGCGCCCTTAAAATAGCATCTGCATTTGTGCCACAGACTTTAGACCAAGGAGTTCCTGGGGCCTGTACTACGAAGAGGGGTTACTGGCTTATCTGGGTAACTTCGAGAGTAACTTGATCACGTGTGGCATAACTTCCCGATTAACCCGTACTACGAAAGGTGGATATGTTTTAACCTAGGTATGCTGCCATGGCAATTTACGCTGCATCTCAAATTATGTTCTTGGTTAACCCGAGGTTTCCGTTAACCACACCCTTTATAAGTACCACCCCTCCACTAACAATTCGAGACAATGTCGGCGTACCTGGATGATCCATACGACATTGGAGCGCAAATCGTGAGGTGCTCTCTTCGAGGGGTTTTAGAGACCGCCATATATATATATATATATATATATATATATATATATGAAGATATAGATTGTCAGCCGAGGGAATTCGTTATCTTTGTCAGATGATCTAGGCAGAAGTCTCTAATGTCACCCGTCATAGAAATGCCTTTACGTGGACATTCATGTATTCCATCTAATCGGTGATGCTGAACATCTGAGCAAGAATACTGTATGACCGTGCCTTACAGTAGTGTCCAAAGACACCTTTTTCTTGTTAGCTGTAAAACAGAGGCCAAGTGAAGGCGATAAGCATACTAGGCCTACATGTTTTCATAATTAAGAAATATTAAAGGAGAATTCCGGTGTGATATTGACCTAAAGTGTATCGAAACATGATACCGAGTGTGAACGTATGTCTCATAGCCCATCTCGGCTTGTCCCCTGCACTCCAAAATCTGGCGCTAGTTAGCCGATGCTACCAACATCTTTTTCAATAGTGGTGCTTCGGCATCGGGCTAGCCATGCAAATAAATCACTGTTTTACACCCATTTACGAGGCTCAATGTATCTCCACACTTCATTGGTAGACTTCCGAGGGCCCTGACATTTAAAACGAGACATTGAGAACTTTGAAAAAGCACTGGTAGTTTACTTACAAGACGATTTATACAGACAGTATCTTCACGAAGTTTAGCGTTTGCAGCCATCTTGAATTTAGTCACGATAAGTCGAGCAACGAGTAAGAATGAACAGGTATGATAAGGGATCAGATTCCAAAAATAATTCAGTGGAAATGCATGGATTCCAGTTGCTGCTACTGGAAGAAACTGGAATCCATGCATTTCCACTGAATTATTTTCAGATTTTGGAGTGCAGGGGACAAGTCGAGATGGGCTATGAGACATACGTTCACACTCGGTATCATGTTTCAATACACTTTAGGTCAATATCACACCGGAATTCTCCTTTAATGCAAGTTATGACTATATAAACCACTATTCTGAATAATGTGTTTGTGTTTCATTTTCACCTGCTGCCATGTGCGTTTGGCAATGGTTAGGCATACACTAAATCAGTCAATGGGGGCTACTTAAACATTCAATTATCCTATTACTGTAATCACGGCTGTTTGGGGCAGCCGTGGCCCACTGGTTAGCACTCTGGACTTGTAACCGGAGGGTTGCCGGTTCGAGCCCCGACCAGTGGGTCGCGGCTGAAGTGCCCTTGAGCAAGGCACCTAACCCCTCACTGCTCCCCGAGCGCCGCCATTGTAGCAGGCAGCTCACTGCGCCGGGATTAGTGTGTGCTTCACCTCACTGTGTGTTCACTGTGTGCTGTTTGTGTTTCACTAATTCACGATTGGGTTAAATGCAGAGACCAAATTTCCCTCACGGGATCAAAAAAGTATATATACTTATACTTATCTATATGCCCACTTCTGAATTGTGTTGCATCTGTAGACCTTTCTATGAACTCAAAATAGGCAATTTAATTATTTCAACTCATTTCATACATTCCGCAAGCTATTAATCCTCTGTAACACATATTTGAAGAACATGTGGAAATAAAACTTTACTTTTAGGCATTTAGGCTACCCGATCTGCAATACGTTGCCAACATCCTTGCCTTGCTTTGTTCACTGCCGACATATTTGATTTTTGTCGTAGAGTGGGTTTTAATTCCTCATAACTTGTCATAATAATTGTGCATTCCTCATCCGTAAAATAAGGTGATCGCGTCATCATTGAAAGTGGTGACTTGCGCTGCAACCCGCCCCTTTTATGTGAACACGCACAAACTCCAATTAGGTTAACCCCGGCTCAACAAATCAACTTCATAATCAGCGTCGTAGTACCGATTAACACCACTTAAGATAACCAGGTTTTGTCAACCCCGGTTTAACAAAGTAACCCTGGGTTACATCTGGGTAGGTTAAGCTCCCTTCGTAGTACAGGCCCCTAGACTGTGGCGGAATTGTTTTCTTAAACTGCAAAATATCAACGTTTGCGCCGGAACACGCCCCGTCTTTTCGCTGAACCACCCCCGTGGGCGCAATCGAATTCCCTAATTTACAGGCACGTACCTGTGGAGGGAAAATTCCAATATGCGCTGACTGCAAAATAGGAAAGACAAAAGCGCGAGTATACAAAGTCAATTGCGATGGAGTGCAAGATAGAGCCGTATATCTCTTTTTCTTCCCCCTTTCCTCACTTGTACTATACCATCACCAGTCATCAGCCATCCTTGTGTTTGGCCCTCATCTCACCTGAGGTCCCATCCCTACGACTGCCCTGCCATCTCACCTGAGGTCCCATCCCTACGACTGCCCTGTCATCTCACCTGAAGTTCCATCCCTACGACTGCCCTGTCATCTCATCTGAGGTCCCATCCCTACGACTGCCCTGTCATCTCACCTGAGGTCCCATCCCTACGACTGCCCTGTCATCTCACCTGAAGTCCCATCCCTACTGCCCTATCCTTGCCTGTTGCTGTCCCCCTGCCCGGATTCCTGGCCAGCACAGCCTAGCGACCCACTACTTGCCCTATGACAACTCCTAATCCCCCTGGACAATTACTTTCCTACGCTGGACTATTCGAACTTTCTGACACTAAATAGGATTCATGCATTGTCATACTGGATATGTAACCATCCCACCTCTACACCTGACTAACTTATTCATTTATCATGTAAACAGACCTTACTGTTCTGTACTGACCCTAGGCAGATG
Source organism: Alosa sapidissima (assembly GCF_018492685.1). Lineage (NCBI taxonomy): Eukaryota > Metazoa > Chordata > Actinopteri > Clupeiformes > Clupeidae > Alosa > Alosa sapidissima. The sequence continues at coordinate 31,005,767 of NC_055975.1, forward strand.
GGTCAGGCCTTTGAGTCGTGGATCTGCTTGTGGTTTCTTCCTACATGTATTTCCAATTCTAGGGAGTTTTTCCTTGCCCCTGTTACTCATGGGACTCATAAAACCACAAAGACCCATTGGAGAGGGATCTGGAATGTTGGTTACCTAGCAACCAAGACGCTGTCTATTAAAAATGGAACTATTTTTTGATGCGTAAAAACAAAGCCTCCTCATGCCCCTCCTTGATGTGTGTGTGTGCGTGTGTGTGTGTGTGTGTGTGTTTCAGGTCAACCTGGTGTCAGAACATGTGTGGTGTGAGGACTTCCTGGTGCGGAGCTTTTACCTGAAGAACATGCAGAGCAACGAGAGTAGAACCGTCTCCCAGTTCCACTACCACACCTGGTTACCTAGCAACGTACCGGAGACTCAGAGCCTGCTCGACTTCCGCAGGTGCATACAGTACACACACACACACACACACACTTGATATACTTTATTTGATTCCACTTTACAAGTCAAGTTACATTAGGAACACACACACATTTATGTTTACATGTATTCATGTAGCTGTTGCTTTCCTCCAGTGGCTTATATTGAGGAGCATTCAAGCTACATAGCACAGGGAGACCTTAGCACAGGGCTCCCCAAATAGTTTAGCCCAAGGGCCTAATTATGTCAAGCATGCCAAAGCATTCAGGATACCCCCACAAACATTTAAGAATTTAAAAATAATCTGACCAAAACAAAATACCACCTACACAGATATTAATATGCATTTCTACTGGCATACTTCCTAGTGACATAAATGCAAAAAATATGAAGGGGAAAAAATCATGAGACGCAAATATCTAGGCTGACATAAGAAATATGCAGATATGATCACATCACACTTTCCCAGATATGGGTAGCCCAAACTGTCCTGAAAAAGGATGATATAGCAAGTATAGCTGGCCATTACAATGACCAATATAACTAGCTTATCTCAGATTAACTACAGTAGCTGAACGACACCACTGACCACTTCTGCATAATTTCATGGAGTGCTGAAATATACACTTTTGTTGACCTTTTCTGAACTGTGAGACTCAGAAAATGCTTTGTGGTTGTGAACTTATTGCAATATTATCATAACTATTCTGCCCTACATATAGCCTGGCGAGCCAGACCCACATTAAAATGTAGGGTCTGGGCACTCACCGTTCGCAGTGCTCAGTCCGAGGGGCGGGATAATCAGTTGTCTTTCAAATTCCCTCTGCACGCAATAGGACGCAATAGGATATTTGTTTTCAAGTAGCAGGGAATTCAAGCCAAACCGTTGCAACTCTGCCATCAATCATTATGTTAAGCCCACCAAACGACTCCATACACGATTTCAATGTCCTGATTAAGTTTCGATTTCTGGAGCTCACAAGCCAACGGAGAGTTGCTAGACTAGCCCTGGCAGCAAATGTAATTTGCTGCCGCTAGGGGCGCGTCTAGATTTCTAGGCTACCCTACAAAGGCAAAGTGCAGTAACTACATATTTGGTCAAAATTGAGTTACGAAATCCAACCTAATACCGAGGCTAACCGCAGTGTAGATACTACGTTCTGCCTGTGTTTACCTGGCTTTGACGCAGATACTGCGGTCTGCCTTGTAGCCCCATCCAAAACATTCCATCACACACACCACAAACACGATAGCTGCTAGAAATATATTGTAAAACTGACACAAACATCATGGCACAATCCCGAGGAAAAACCATGGTGGAACTTGCTTTGAAATGCAAGTATCCAAACAACGGTAAGGAAGATGGATAACATATGAACAACTAACCAGTCAAATAACACCTAAATCTATTAATTATCATAAGCCTCGCGCTAGGCTACTAGCTAGCGAGCCGCTAGCATATTAAATCATTTTAGCCTACCTGCTCCCTTGAAGACTGTAGCATCTATCCAGTCTGGAAATGCTGTCATAATCCAAATACGATCTTGCCTTCATTTCTTAAGCTATTTTCGTTTCAGGCAGCTAGTCCAATTGTTGTGAAGATTACATTTAGTTAGTCGACTGGAGCAAAGTCACTGTTAGTTTAGCATTTCCGTGCTAGCCGATCTCCTGAGGAGAGCCGTGTAGCGCCTGCAGCCTGCAAGGACAGTCTTGAAGTAAATGTCACTTTATCTCGGTTGTTTACTTCTCAATACACACGCTACATCACATGGTTTAGGTAAAATATCGCGTTGTCTAATTGATAGCAGAGCCCGTCTACGGAGAGCCTCCCCACTCTCTATTAATCCCATACAAACCGAATTTGGCTGCAGTTCACCAGAGTTCACCTACAGTAGATGGCGATCGCGGGCGAGTCCAAAATACATGGGGTCCTATGGAGCTACATGGCTACATTTATTGTTTTCACCTATTTAACAACTGA
>NC_055975.1:31013155-31050655 GCF_018492685.1 Alosa sapidissima
TCACTTCCATAAAGCGCAATAGGCTGGATTATGGGAAACGGCCTAATTCTCTCTCTCTGTTTCTCTTCATGTCTTTCAGGAGCAGTTTGAGTTTGCTCTCACAACAGTCGCTGAGGAGGTCAACGCCATCCTCAAAGCTCTGCCTCAGTGACCACACACACACACGCACACAGTCATCTACAGCCACACACACACACACAGTCATCTACAGCCACAGCAGACACACACACACACACACACAGTCATCTACATCTACAGCAGATACACACACACACACACACAGTCATCTACATCTACAGCAGACACACACACACACACACACACACACACACAGTCATCTACAACCACAGCAGATACACACACACACACACACAGTCATCTACAGCAGATACACACACTGTATCTCCCCCTCCCCCTGTACATGCTCCTCTCAGTGATGTATATCTGCTTCTATAGATTTCTCCCTGTATGTCCTCCTATAGATTTCTCCCTGTATGTCCTCCTATAGATTTCTCCCTGTATGTCCTCCTATAGATTTCTCCCTGTATGTCCTCCTATAGATTTCATATCTGCTCTCTTTTCTTCTACTGCAGCCCTGAGCTGCTTCTACGTGTTCTGGTTGCCATGGTGATGATGTTGTGTTCTAGTTGCCACGGTATTGATGCTCTTTTGCAAATGCCTGTCTCTGACCCTGCTGACGCTCTGTGTGTGTGTGTGTGTGTGTGTGTGTGTTTCTGTATGTGTGTGCGGGTCTGTGTGTGTGGGTCTGTGTGTATGTGGGTCTGTGTGTGTGTGGGTCTGTTTGTGTATATTTGTGTGCGGGTCTGTGTGTGTGTGGGTCTGTGTGTGGGTCTGTGTGTGTGTGTGTGTGTGCATGCATGGTCGTTCTAAATATAAAAAAAAAACTAAACAACATAACATGTCAATTGACAAGGTCTTCTCTCCTCCACTCCTCTCTCTCCTCTCTCCTCCACTCCTCTCTCTCCTCCCCCCCTCTTTCTCCTCCACTTCTCTCTCCTCCTCTCCTCCTGCCCTCCTCTCTCTCTCCTCCCCTCCTCCTCCCCTCCTCTTCTCCCCTCCTCCTGCCCTCCTCTCTCTCTCCTCTCTCTCCTCCCCTCTTCTCTCTCCTCCTCCTCTCTCTGCTGCCTCCTGCTGGTGCTATGTGCACAGTGTTGTTTGTTTGTGTCACTGTTTTGGGTTCAAACTGAACAGCTGAATAAAACATGATGTGTTGCAACTAACCCCTAACCCTGAATAAAACATGATGTGTTGCAACCTGACACTCGCGCCTCGGCGCATTATTCTCATTCTGGGCCCTAACCCCTAACCCTGAATAAAACATGATGTGTTGCAACCTGACACTCGCTCCTCGGCGCATTATTCTCATTCTGGGCCCTAACCCCTAACCCTGAATAAAACATGATGTGTTGCAACCTGACACTCACGCCTCGGCACATTATTCTCATTCTGGGCCCTAACCCCTAACCCTGAATAAAACATGATGTGTTGCAACCTGACACTCACTCCTCGGCACATTATTCTCATTCTGGGCCCAAACCCCTAACCCTGAATTTAAACATTCTCCTTATGAATCTAGCAGTGTGGCGCAAACCCTAACTCTAAATATAAATATTCTCACAAACACACACACACACACACACACACAGGCTAGGGGGAACAACAGGTGTGTGTTTCATATCATGACATCATGAAATGGAGGCGTTTAGTGAAAGAAAAAAACATATTTCCTACAAACCCATGCGTCACTTTAATATGCTGGAGAATCAGATCAAATCCACAATTAAAGCGATGGTTCGGAGTAATTTCACCCTAGGGTCCTTTGCACCATGACCCCGAGCCAAACACCCTCCCAGAACCTGTTTTCCCTTGGTCGAACCCTGGGGCCTGTTGCACAAAAGCAGATTTAAGACATCCAGGATAAGTTACTGAGCTGCGCTCAATGAATCCAAAACAAGAGCGTACAGGCTTAATTGGTTGCACAACGAGCAAGCCAGGATGAGCAGACACGGATTCATCAAGCCAGGTGAAACCTATCCTGGATAAGTGCGCTCTCACGGCTCCCTCAAATAGACCCCGCCACCGATCACAGATTCACTGATTCACCATGGCAACTAGAACGGCTTCATTGCTTCTTCTACGGTGTGAAGTAGGTAGATAGCCTTCTCACAACAGCAGCAATCAGCAACACCTCTGTTAAGGAGAATATTGCAACTAGTTTCGCGACCACCACGCATGAAATGGTTAGGCACTCCCGTGACGTCACATTGTCGCATGACAGGTTGGGAATGGCGAGTATGTAAAAGTTAATTAATGATCACAAACGTTTAAATAATGACAGTGGGTCTAGGTATATGTGATAACAATGTGTAGTGGGCAGTGGAATAACTATTGGTTTCCGTTTGTGGTGACTGCTGACTGAGATAAGGGATGAGATTAAATAGATCCTGGAGCCTGGTCTGGAGCATGCTAGCTCCACAGAATAAATCGCCATGGTGATTTATACCATAACATATCCTGCTGCCCCCTATCCCGCTTTTGTGCAACTGGATCACGGATAAATTGAGCCAGGATAACCAAGATATTCCAGCTTAATCCCTTATCCTAGTTTTGTACAATAGGCCCCTGGTCGAGTAGCGTTGTCAGAAACTAATGACGTTCTGCAGTCGTGATGGAACCAACTTTTATCTCGTAAATTACCCCACTAATAATGGTACGAAACTTCTGCAGTAGTACAGCTATGACCTTAAGTCCAATAACGAGGCATTAGAAAGTTTGTAAGTGCACCAGGAGTTTATTTAAATAAGACTTTCCTGATTATCTGCTACTATACTGCTGCCTCAACGTTTCTTCCGTGATTTGGGAAAAGCCCGTAAAAGTCCTGGCAGGAAGCATGCATAAGGATGTAGATCCAGGAATGCACTAATATTTTGTTTGTAGTCCAGTTTGCAACAATTATTAGTTAACACTAAGTTGTAAACACTTCGGAAAAAAATATTTAAAACTGGATATACCAAAAAACGTTGATGTAATCGCTTCTTGCAAGGACAGATTTGAAATCAGACAGGTGTCTCTGGAAACAGGGGTCTCTGATTTGAAATCAGACAGGTGTCTCTGGAAACAGGCGTCTCTGATTTGAAATCAGACAGGTGTCTCTGATTGCTGGCAATGCTGCCCATAGACAGTAAGGTGTTGCCCTCACAAATATACAGTACCCTCCAGAATCATTGGCACCTCTGCTAAAGTTGACTAAAAACAGGTTTAAAAAATGATCTGTTGGTGATTTATTGTAACCTCACAATGAAAAAATGAGGAAAAATTCAACCTTTTATTTATTTTGAGAAAAAGGAAAATCTAAATATTTGCTGCTTGTAATAACTTCTTAAGCCTCCCTTTGCCAATAAAACAGCTTGTAATATTCTCCTATGACACCTGCCCATAGACAGTAAGGTGCTGCCCCCACCAGTATAGTGGCCATATTGACGTATGGCATCTAAAAGAACTCGACGGACAAAGCGGTAACCAGGTTTCTATCTACTGTATATGCTGATGTGTCATAGCAATGCGGTAACCAGGTTTCTAATATCTACTGTGTATGCTGATGTGTCATAGCAATGCGGTAACCTGGTTTCTAATATCTACTGTGTATGCTGATGTGTCATAGCAATGCGGTAAACAGGTTTCTAATATCTACTGTATATGCTGATGTCATGTGTCATAGCAATGCGGTATTTAGGTTGCTAATATCTATATGCTGATGTGTCATAGCAATGCGGTAACTAGGTTGTCATAGCAGTGCGGTAACTAGGTTGCTAATATCTATATGATGTGTCATAGCAATGCGGTAACTAGGTTGTCATAGCAATGCACATGCACTAATGATGTCAGAACTAAAAAGGAGCCTCTGATTGGACAGTCTGCAGAGGAGGTGGCATGGGCTCATGTGATTGGCCGATCAACAGAGATGACTAAGGGGGCGGAGTTTCTGCCCTTCTCCCTCTGGCCTGGGCTAAGGAGGGGGCGGAGCCTGCCCGTGAAGCGCTGGCCAGTGAATGAGTAGAGGTGGGACATGCTCGTGACATCATAGAAGCTGACCACGCCCCTTGGGTAGTCCACGAACACGCCCACCATCTGAAGCCCCGCCCCGGCGGCGAGGGGGACGGGATTGGTTTCCTTGGCCACAAGCCCCGCCCCTCGTCTCAGAGCCACCGTCCAGTAGCCTGTCTCTGGCGTGGCCTTGACCTTTCCCTTCCGGGTCACCGCTTCGCTAGCCACGCCCACGTCCCAGCTGCTCTTGCTGCCGACAGCGACCTGGAAGTAGAAGCGTTGGGCGAAGGCTTCGCTGCCCAGCACGCAAGCCGCCCGGTCGAAACGCCCTGCCCCCACGTCCTGCAGCTTCTGACGACGCTGCCCACAGCACACCTGCCTCCGGTCTTCTGACAGCTGCAGGAACGCGTTCGCCGAGTCCGCGTCCAGCGTCACGTCCACTAGGGGGCATGAGAACATGATTACAAACTACACCAGCACCATGGAACATGAATACACCAGCACCATGGAACATGAATACAAACTACACCAGCACCATGGAACATGAATACACCAGCACCATGAAACATGAATACAAACTACACCAGCACCATGGAACATGAATACAAACTACACCAGCACCATGGAACATGAATACAAACCACACCAAATTTGGTTTGTATGATTTTTTTGTTGAATTACAGATGTTTTGCAATTACTTGGTTTGAATTGTGTTTTAAATGTTTTTTGCGTGTGTGCTTATTGCACTTTGGTGCGTACCAGCCAGAAGTGACGTAACAGGCCTCATGGTATATGGTGCTGGGACGTCACAGGCTGTCACGCATAGTGTGTGTGTGTGTGTGTGTGTGTGTGATGTCACATTACCTGCATACTGCTGGACTTTGCTGAGCTCTGTGGAAACACACAAAAGAAAACACAACAGTGTTATTACACACACACACACAAGGTAGAGACAGGCAGGTGAGCAGACCAGCTGGGGTGCATACTGCAGTCTGTCTATGTGCTCCGGCACACACACTCCCTGCCCCCAGCTGAAGGTTTTCACATGATGTCTGATGGCTTTACTGAGGGGCAGATCTGGGTAAGTTACCCCAGAGGAAGTGATACACCTAATAAAAGTTAGCCCAGAGGAAGTTGGGCAGATCTGGGTAAGTTAACAGGTCAGCATGCAGGAGTGCTATTGGGAGAGCAGCGGGTTAGCACGGGTAGCGTTAGCAGGTCAGCATGAGTGCTATTGGGAGAGCAGCGGGTTAGCACGGGTAGCGTTAGCAGGTCAGCATGAGTGCTATTGGGAGAGCAGTGGGTTAGCACGGGTAGCGTTAGCAGGTCAGCATGCAGGAGCGCTATTGGGAGAGCAGTGGGTTAACGGGTTAGCACAGGTAGTGTTAGCAGGTCAGCAGGAGTGCTATTGGGAGAGCAGCGGGTTAGTGGGTTAGCATGGGTAGCGTTAGCAGGTCAGCAGGGTGCTATTGGGAGAGCAGGGGTTAGCACGGGTAGCGTTAGCAGGTCAGCATGAGTGCTATTGGGAGAGCAGTGGGTTAGCACGGATAATGTTCACAGGTCAGCATGCGGGAGCGCTATTAGGGTTGCCACATGCACTGCTTTCTGCTAGTTTCAAACTTAGACTTTGTTACGTGCCCCTGTGTAGCTGTCTTTGCTGTCCTAGTCTCACCCTCTACCTGCATTCTCTCTACCGGTCATTACCCTTATTGTGTGCAGGCGTCTGCGAGTTGGCCTGCCTATAAAAGCCGCCTTATCCAACATGGCCGCAGCTCGATTTCGGATCACACGCCGTTTACAGACCGCTCATATTAAACACACACACACACACACACATATTAAACACACACACACACACACACCGCTGATTCTATCGTCTCCGTTTCGCAACTCTGCTCAAAATTGTCTTTTCTTTTTCTCGTTTTTCGAACGACTATTGTAACTGGTGACGGGCCGGTGATTTGTTTTGTTTGTTTTCACACTTTATATAGTTGGACGTTAGTATAGAAGGTAAGCCGTGCAGAAGACTCACACATTTTTATTTCGAGGAGGTAAGGTAGAATTTTCTTAAAAGTACTAGAAGGTTAGGAAGCTTGCTAGAATCTGTTTTTATTTATTATGGTGCTTTCAAAGCATTGGCATCGTTGCCGAGTTCTCAGTTTGTCCAAAATAAAAAAATAATTATATTTTTCTTATCCCTGACTCCTGGGCCGTTCTTATGTTGTGTTTCCATTTTCATATTTTATTGGATTCATAACAGACTTCTTTAATGTCCATAAAACTTACATAAAATGGAAAAATTTCTTTGACAGTGGCATGAAGACATACAAGAAGCACACACACACACACACATCACAGACAACACTATGCACAATAAATAGATAAACATAATATATAGGTAAAAACTATGAAATCAGTCCAGTTTGCTCCAGAGAAGAGTTAAAAAATATAAATAATAATGAGTAAAATACATAATACATAAAGTGCCTAACCGCATATACATTTATCTGACTATGGGCAGTTCTTTGTTAAGGATGGTCACGGCTGATGGAATGAATGAATTGTAAGCATTCTTCCTTGCCATTGGGACTGCAAGTCTCCGTCCTGATGGCAGCAGCTGGAAAGCACAGTGGAGGAGTTGGATCTTGATAAACCTGTAATGCCTTTTTTAATAAAATCTGTGAATACAGGTGTGAGAGTTGATGTTGTTTATGTCCAATGATCTTTCCGCCCTGGTTGACTATTTGTGCCAGTGTGTTCTTTTGTTTGACCGAAAGGTGCCCATGACACGATGTTGAACGTCAGCACACTCTCGGTCAGTGATTTGTAGACCATGGTCATTGTGCGCTGGCTGGTGTTGAGGCTCCTGAGTTTCCTCAGAAGGGCCAGGCGCTGTCTCCCTTTTTTGAATATGTAGTCCACATGGTTTTGAAATTGTAACTGGTGATCTATTATTGTTCCGAGATATTTAAATTGAGTGACCAGCTCCACTTCCTGACCCTTCATGCTGATTGGCTTGAAGGTGGGCACAGAGTCTTTGCTACCTCCTCTTCTGCTGCTTCCCAGCCACATCTCCTTGGTCTTGGCGATGTTGAGATCCAGGAAGCTGCTGTCGAACCATGAAGTCAGGGTGTTGATGTATTGCAGGTAGGGAGAGCTGTTTGATTCCCGAAGGCAGGCAATTAAGGCCATGTCATCTGCATACTTAATGAGGGAGAGGTCACTGCTGTTGCACTGTACTTCGTTTGTATATATGGAGAATAGCAAAGGGGTTAATGCACATCCTTGAGGGACACCTGTGTTCAAGACAAGAGAGTCAGAGAGGCAGTTTTTAATACATTTTAGTACTCGCTGGGGTCGGTCTCTCAAAAATTCCCTGATGAGGAGGACCAGGCCACCACGGACTTCCCCTAGGAGGAGGTGAGGCTGAACGGGGTTGAAGGCTGAGGAGAAATCCATGAAAAGAATGCGAGCATGAGTGTTGGGTTTGTCCAGATGACTGTGGATGCTGTTCAGGAGGGTGAGTGTGGCGTCCTCCACCCCTCTGTTGGTTTGGTAGGCAAATTGCCTGGAGTCCAGTGATCCTGCTACCTGGTGGGTCAGTTCATTGCGTATGAGGCGCTCCATACATTTGCTGAGGATGGGTGTAAGAGCAATGGGTCTGAAGTCATTATTCATTTTGGCGTGGGGGGTTTTTGGTACAGGTATGATGGTCACTGTCTTCCAGGCCTGGGGGTAAAAGTTGGAGTTCAGGAACAGCTGGAACAGTTTGGTGATAGTTGGTCCCAGTTGGGCTGCACATTCCTTTAATACCCACCCTTTGAGTCCGTCTGAACCAGGGGCTTTGTGAGGGTTAACCCTTTGCAGTACGGAGATCACTTTATCCTCCTGAATAATCATTGGGTCAGAGGTCAGTCCAGAGCAGACAGTGTCACACTCACTTTGAAAATCATATTTGTCAAATCTGGAGTAGAATATGTTCAGACTATTTGCTAGTTGGACAGGGTCGTCACAATGAGAGGTCTGTCTCTTCTCCCTACCCAATGAGAGGTCTGTCTCTTCTCCCTACCCAATGAGAGGTCTGTCTCTTCTCCCTACCCAATGAGAGGTCTGTCTCTTCTCCCTACCCATCATTTAGTTTAGCCCTCTCCATGCATCTCTAGCGTTACCAGTCTTCAGTTTCTCCTCAACCTTGTCCTTATAGTCCAATTGGGCTTTTTTGATTAGCCGTCTAACTTCCTTGGTCATCTCCTTTGTTTTTTGCAAGTCACCCTGTATGAAGGCTCTTTTCTTCAGATTTAGATGATGTTTGAGTTCCTTACTGACCCACGGTTTATTATTTGGATAGATTTTAATTTCTTTTTAATTTCTTTAGTTCCAATTACTGAATCCACACAGAAGTTAATGTAACTGGTTATGGTGTCATTTAATAATTCATGATTGCGCTGACAGTCCTGGTCTCTTAAAAACAGATCCCATTCCGTCGCCTCAAAACAGCCCCTCAGCATGTCCACCGAGCTGTCTGTCCAGGCCTCACAGTGAAATACAGTAGGTTTAGCCCTCTTCAGTGATTGACGGTACTTTGGAAGGAGGTGAATGACGTTGTGATCTGACAGCCCCAGAGGTGGGCGGGACCGGGAAGCGTAGGCACCTTCCACATTCCCATAACATAAATCTAGAGTTCTGTTCAGTCTTGTCGTGCATGTAACATATTGTTCCAAATTTGGTAGGTGTGCAGAGACATCACATCATCATTCCCAGAAGGAAGACAGGGTCATCAACCGAGTGATGCAGCGCCTTGTTATAACTAGCAGCAATGATGTCTGCAGCGAGTTTGAAGTCTGGACCCGGCACATATACCAGAACCACTGTTATCTGGCCAAATTCACGGGGCAAATAATGTGGCCTGAATGAAACAGTCAGTAGTTCATAGTGCGTGGTACATTTAGTGTCACGTACCGTGATATTTGTTGCCCAGCTGGAGTTTATGAACATACACAGTCCGCCTCCAAAACGCTTTGCTGTCTGTGTTACGTCCCGGTTGTACCGAATTAGCTCTGTAGGCTGATATAACAGTAGCAGCAATGAAAGGAGTCCAAAGCGAGTGTGTGTTTCTGTGTTAACGAGTAAGAAACTACAGGTAATGTTTCAGCAGGTAGGAGTGCTGTTGGGAGAGCAGTGGATTAGCACAGGTAGCGTTAGCAGGTTAGCAGGTAGGAGGAGGTTGGGAGAGCAGTGGATTAGCACGGGTAGCGTTAGCAGGTAGGAGTGCTGTTGGGAGAGCAGTGGATTAGCACAGGTAGCGTTAGCAGGTAGGAGGAGGTTGGGAGAGCAGTGGATTAGCACGGGTAGCGTTAGCAGGTAGGAGTGCTGTTGGGAGAGCAGTGGATTAGCACGGGTAGCGTTAGCAGGTTAGCAGATAGGAGTGCTGTTGGGAGAGCAGTGGATTAGCACGGGTAGCGTTAGCAGGTAGGAGGAGGTTGGGAGAGCAGCAGGGGGATGCAGATCCTGTACATACCTGTAAACTGCTGCACCCTCTTCAGCTCTGTGAAATCCAGGAGGACAAATCAGTTAATCACCCAAACATACAATATACAATGCAGCACTATAACATACATTGGGCTAATATCAGCTACTCACCCAATCAATACAAACTCACTCAAAAATAAACTGATGCCACTGAAAATTAATTACTTGCTCCCGCATAAACCCTCTGTGGCATTATTTGACAATCAGTGTGTTTTCAATATTGTAGCCTATAGCTCACCACGCTGTGGCACCCCTGGGCAGTTGCCCAGAATGCCCATGCCATCCGCCGGCCCTGGCTACATACAGCACTGGGCACCGGGCAGATTATATTCTACAAGACCAAGCTTCATACAGGGCGGCGGAAGGCAATCCTGGGCAGTAGGGGCACTGGGTAGTAGGGGCAGTAGGGGCACTGGGCAGTAGGGGCACTGGGCAGTAGGGGCACTGGGCAGTAGGGGCTGTAGGGGCAGTAGGAGGGCTCTGTGGGCTCTGGGACTGAGGTTATACGTGCATGTACAGTAGTCGATATATGTAAGTCACTTTGGACAACAGTGTCTGATAAATGAATAAATGCAAATAGATAGATAGATACTTTATTGATCCCCAGGGGAAATTCAAGGTGTGTGTGAAAACATGTGAAAATGTGTGTGTGTATGTGCGTACGTGTGTGTGAGTGTGTGTGAGACTCACGAGTCTCGTGCAGGTCATCCATCTCCCGAGTGATAAGTCCCTCCAGCCTGGACACAAGTGGGCGCAGCGAATTGACGTCCTGATAGGACCACACACTCACCAGAGACCAAGACCTGCAGGGAGGCAACACACACATGGACGCATACACCTGCACACACAACACACACACACACACACACACACACAACACAACACAATGAGAGAGACATTAAACACACACTCACCAGAGACCAAGACCTGCAGGGAGGCAACACACACATGGACGCATACACCTGCACACACAACACACACACACACACACACACACACACACACAACACAACGAGAGAGACATTAAACACACACTCACCAGAGACCAAGACCTGCAGGGAGGCAACACACACATGGACGCATACACCTGCACACACAACACACACACACACACACACAACACAACGAGAGAGACATTAAACACACACACACACACAACACACAACACAGCGAGAGAGAGATTGAACACACACACACATGGATGCTTACACCTGCACACACAACACACACATACACACACACAACTCAGAGAGAGAGAGAGATTAAACACACACACACACACACACACACACAATTCAGCGAGAGAGAGATCAAACACACACACACACATGGGACACATACACCTGCACACAACAAACAAATACCAAGATACACCGATTCTTTCATATAAACAATGCATTAGCCACGCCCAACAGGAAGTAAGGTATTATGAATCCTGTGAGCACTGAGATGTAATAAGTTGTGATGAGGTGCTTCCCATGAGCGAACACTACATTTAATGAAATTTAACACACACATCAATCGGTACAGTGAATACACAGGGATAAAGGCTTGGGCCCACACTTGGCCCATGAGCTCCATAGCGCCCCCTTATGGCCCTAAAACTTCTGGTTGGCATATGCTTTCAGCTACACACACCAAATTTGGTAGGTGTATAGAGTGTGGTAGTCACCCGGAAGCTTGTAGCTTTTAGCGTTAGTATTTTAAAGCTTCCTGGTTTGTAAGAAAAAATCTTATTATTATTCTCGCTCGCTAAAGCTAACTGTGCTAGCTACTGCTTGCCTTGTTACGCACAGCTAGGAGACAGTGTGGGAGACAGTTTGTAGTTTAGTAGTGTGTGAGTGTGTGTGTCTGTGTGTGTGTGTGTGTAGTAGCGTGTGTGCGTAGTAGTGGGTCTTTGCCTACTGATTTAAGGTGCGTAATAACGGAGGAGCAGGTGGAGGTGGTCGTGTGTGTGCCAGCTTGGCAGGGTGTGTGTGTGTGTGTGTGTGTGTGTGTGTACCTGCAGCAGGTGGAGATGGTCGTGTGTGTGTGTGAGCTCCTCCAGTTGTGTGTGTCGGCTCTGCAGGGTGTGTATCTCCTGCTCCAGCTGAGCGGTCAGGGCGTTGGCCTGCGTCTCCACCACGTGCTGCCGAGCCTCCAGCGCCCCCTGCAGGTTACCACGGCTACGCTCCAGCACCAGCACCAGCACAGAGAACAGCTCCGAGATGGAGGCCGCCTCCGCCTCCGCCGACACCTACACACACACGCACGCACGCACACACGCGCGCACACACACACACACGTACACGCGCACGCACACACACGCACACACACACACACGCACGCACACACGCGCACACACGCACACACACATATTAACCATTTATTTATGTCCACAGGGAGCAGCAGGTCTTCACAATATAACTCAGTAAGCATAATACTCAGGTCTTCACTACATCACTCAATAAGCAGAATACTCAGTTCTTCACTACATCACTCAGTAAGCAGAATACTCAGTTCTTATGGGTAGTGTAGTCTACATGATACGCAGTATACCCACTTAGAAAGCATCACCATCTCAGTATACCCACTTAAAATAGGCAAGGATACGTATTAACATTTGGGGTTGATCAGAGTATACCCACTACAGCTAACTAGACTACATCACAGTATACCCACTACAGCTAACTACTAGACTACATCACAGTATACCTACTACAGCTAACTAGACTACATCACAGTATACCCACTACAGCTAACTACTAGACTACACCACAGTATACCCACTACAGCTAACTAGACTACACCACAGTATACCCACTCCAGCTATATGAATGTATATGAATACATATGAATGTATGTGCGAGAGAGTGAGAGAGAGAGTCTGTTTCTGTGTGTGTGTTGTATGTGCGTAAGTGTGTGTGTGTGCACGTGCGTGAGTGTTTCTATGTGTGTATGTGCGTAAGTGTGTGTATGTGTGTTTCTGTGTGTGTGTGTATGTGAGTGTATGTGTGTATGTATGTGTGTGTGTATGTGCGTAAGTGTGTGTATGTGTTTCTGTGTATGTGCGTGAGTGTGTGTATGTGTGTGAGTGTGTGTGTGTGTATGTGCGTGAGTGTGTGTATGTGTGTGTGTATGTGCGTGAGTGTGTGTATGTGTGTGTAGTTACTCGGCTAAGCTCCACGGATTGTTTGATCTCTGAGATCTTCTCCTGTCTCTCCTGGATCATGCTCTTCAGATCCACCTGTGTCTGGTTCAGCAGGCTCTGTGGACACACACACACACACACACACACACACACAGAAAGCTGTTGTCTGTCGTCGCCATAGAGTCCATCATCCCTGACCCCATTTTACTATTCATTCAGCTCCACTCTCAACTGTGCGCACACTTGTTTCTTATATCTCAGTCTAACCAAAGACTTTCTAATGTGGAGACACAGCACTCAAAAAATACTCCATAGAAATGCATGGGGCTAGTTTGTCACGCCAATATGGCCGTTGTCTACACATATCCCACCCCTTCCTAGGCAAAACGTCGACATGTGAATACATTGAGCCAATCATATGGTGTGTTGTGAAGACATCGTGCCAATCGTGTGTTGTGATCTCGCCGCTGGAGCAAGACTGGTGTCGTGTAGCCTTGCGCACGCCCATTTCTGCCGAAATGGATGCCCGACGAGTGCCCAAAAAGCGTTGTCAAATGGCCGCTGAGTGGAGGGACTTGCCTAAAAGGACTTTAGTCTAACCCATAGACTGTAAGGTCTAACCCTGTTTTACCGATTAGGTGTAGAACTGCCAGTCTGACCCAATCCGTCCCTAACTTAGATTTACTGATACAGGAAACTAACCCCAGTCTAACTCTGATGTAGAACCAAGCCTGTTGAGCTACCATAACAACCTCTGTTTAGCGTCTGATGCTTAAAGTATATGGTGAAAAGGGACATGATTTATTTTTAAATTGCATGATTTAGAAATGTTTCTACCCGTGTAGTAAGAAACCTGAAGTCAAACAACCACTGTAAGGTGGGATTGTGACTCTTACTTTACAAACTACTCTAGGCCGGAAAGTTAAAACTTCCGGGTATTTGTTGTGCTTCCGGTAAGGTCAAGAACCCTCCACAAGCAAAGATGAACGCACCACCAGCATTCGAATCGTTTTTGTTGTACGATGGAGAAAAGAAGTAAGTGAAAGGAAGGTCAACGCAATCACTATAGACGGGTCTTACAGGGTATAGATAGGAAACATATAACCGAGCGGTTTCCGGTCGGCAAATTGTCCATTGCGAGACGTTTTGTCTGTTGGCTAGCGAAGTTAGCATAGCGTGTTCCTGCATCTACATGTTGTTGTACAATCATTTTTGTGATATTTCTGTCAAACGTTATGAAATAGCATAATCAACTATTCATACTTGCACAGCAGATTAAGACTTAAATCGCAAGTTAACAGCAGAATGTACAAATCTACTGTTTGTAAACAGCTAGTAAAATGTGTCGAATGTAGCCCCCTCCCGTCTCTGCACCATAGATATAGCTCTACACATGACGTCACTGTTATTTTTGCTTGTGTCGGGTAGGATTACGATCGTGAAGGACACCAAGGTGCCGAACGCGTGTCTGTTCACCCTCAACAAAGAGGACCACACGCTGGGCAACATCATCCGACAGTAAGACATCCCAACAACACCTGCGTCCTCTCTCTCTCTCTCTCTCACTCACTCACTCACTCACTCACTCACACACACACACACTCAAACTGACATCCCAACAATACCTGCGTTCTCTCTCTCTCTCTCTCTCTCTCACACACACACACACACACACTCAAACTGACATCCCAACAATACCTGCGTTCTCTCTCTCTCTCTCACACACACACACGCACGCACGCACACACACACACACACAAACACATTGCTCCAGTAACTTAGTGTGTGTGCATCAGTGTTGGTGTGTGTGCATCAGTGTTAGTGTGTGTCAGTGTGTGATCATCAGTGTTAGTGTGTGTTCATCAGTGTTGGTGTGTGTGCATCAGCATTGTTTCGAGTGCTCCTCTCGCATGTCGCTGGAGACGAGTTTAATCATTCAGACACTGGTAGAGTTTGTCGTGTCTAGTGATGACGATGAGACACCTGTGGGTTCTACTGAGAGGTGAACTCTGCGTGGGTTCTACTGAGGGGTGAAGTATGTGTGGGTTCTATTGAGGGGTGAACTCTGTGTGGGTTCTACTGAGGGGTGAAGTATGTGTGGGTTCTACTGAGGGGTGAAGTATGTGGGTTCTACTGAGGAGTGAAGTATGTGGGTTCTACTGAGGGTTGAACTATGTGGGTTCTACAGCGGGTGAACTCTGTGTGGGTTCTACTGAGGGGTGAACTCTGTCTGGGTTCTCCTGATGACTAATGGAGCTGTTCTCTCTCTCAGACAGCTGTTGAAGGACCCGCAGGTTCTATTTGCGGGTTACAAGGTTCCGCACCCTCTAGAACACAAGATCGTGATCCGGGTCCAGACCACTCCAGATTACAGCCCCCAGGAGGCGTTCACCAACGCCATCACTGACCTCATCAGCGAGCTCTCCCTATTGGAGGAGAGATTTAAGGTACACACACACACACACACACACACTCTCTCACTCTCACTCTCCACCAACGCCATCACTGACCTCATCAGCAAGCTCTCCCTATTGGAGGAGAGGTTTAAGCCACACACACACACACACACTCAGTCCTCTAGTTTCCCAAGTCGCACCTCTAGCTGAATTGGAATGTGTTCTCTGTTTCAGGTGGCCATTCGTGAGAAGCAGGAGGGGATTGAGTAAAACATTCACACACTCGCTCTCTCTCACACACACACACACACACACTCAAACCGACATAGACGAGGTTCTTGAGCCAACCCTCCCCTCCAGCGCAACTCCCGCCATCCCTGTGTGTGTGTGTGTGTGTGTGTGTGTGTGTGTGTGTGGCTACAGGAACCAGGTTTCTAAAACCACCATCATGCACGGAATGGAAACTAATGTATTTTTCAACACCTGTAAATATGCTATATGCCCAAGTTTGTTTTTTATATAATAAATAAATAAATGGACACTTTGTTTGTTTGTTTGTTGGGGGCGGCAGACACTGTTGAGCCCTCTGGATGTGTCATGGGCCTAATTCAATGCAACA
This sequence comes from Alosa sapidissima, assembly GCF_018492685.1. Lineage (NCBI taxonomy): Eukaryota > Metazoa > Chordata > Actinopteri > Clupeiformes > Clupeidae > Alosa > Alosa sapidissima. Next base: position 31,028,895 of record NC_055975.1, read on the forward strand.
CACACACACACAAGGAAGGAAGGTGCTCGCTTGCTAACCCCAGTAGAACGCTCTCAGAGGCGGTCCTGTTGCTGATGTCTGTGAATGCTCACAGCTCAGAGGGCTGATGGAGCTTTTGCAGTTGCTGCTCCACGGATATTAGATCTGCCCCCTCCATTTCTGGCCTCTAATCCAGGCTACAAACCCACCTTTACTCCATTTCTGCCCTCTAATCCAGGCTACAAACCCACCTTTACTCCATTTCTGCCCTCTAATCCAGGCTACAAACCCACCTTTACTCCATTTCTGCCCTCTAATCCAGGCTACAAACCCACCTTTACTCCATTTCTGCCCTCTAATCCAGGCTACAAACCCACCTTTACTCCATTTCTGCCCTCTAATCCAGGCTACAAACCCACCTTTACTCCATTTCCGCCCTCTAATCCAGGCTACAAACCCACCTTTACTCCATTTCTGCCCTCTAATCCAGGCTACAAACCCACCTTTACTCCATTTCTGCCCTCTAATCCAGGCTACAAACCCACCTTTACTCCATTTCTGCCCTCTAATCCAGGCTACAAACCCACCTTTACTCCATTTCTGCCCTCTAATCCAGGCTACAAACCCACCTTTACTCCATTTCTGCCCTCTAATCCAGGCTACAAACCCACCTTTACTCCATTTCTGCCCTCTAATCCAGGCTACAAACCCACCTTTACTCCATTTCTGCCCTCTAATCCAGGCTACAAACCCACCTTTACTCCATTTCTGCCCTCTAATCCAGGCTACAAACCCACCTTTACTCCCTGCCCTCTAATCCAGGCTACAAACCCACCTTTACTCCATTTCTGCCCTCTAATCCAGGCTACAAACCCACCTTTACTCCATTTCTGCCCTCTAATCCAGGCTACAAACCCACCTTTACTCCATTTCTGCCCTCTAATCCAGGCTACAAACCCACCTTTACTCCATTTCTGCCCTCTAATCCAGGCTACAAACCCACCTTTACTCCATTTCTGGCCTCTAATCCAGGCTACAAACCCACCTTTACTCCATTTCTGCCCTCTAATCCAGGCTACAAACCCACCTTTACTCCATTTCTGCCCTCTAATCCAGGCTACAAACCCACCTTTACTCCATTTCTGCCCTCTAATCCAGGCTACAAACCCACCTTTACTCCATTTCCGCCCTCTAATCCAGGCTACAAACCCACCTTTACTCCATTTCTGCCCTCTAATCCAGGCTACAAACCCACCTTTACTCCCTGGCCTTCCTCGTTCCCCAACCCTGTGCTCCTGCTCATCCTCTGTATGTCTGGGTTGTGTGTCCTGATATTGAAGGTTTCCTCTTATTAATGTTTTACAGAATTATTGACTATTGGTCCAATGTGTTTTTCTGTATTATATTTATACCAGTCAACAGTTTCCTCATCTGTGCTTATAGCATTATAACATATAGGGTTATGTTGGTAAAAGACACAGTATATATTCTATAGCAGGGGTCTCCAACCTTTTTGGGAATGAGGGCTACCTGAAGACCCGAAATCATATGGAGGGCTACTCATTTGAAACAGACATACCCTCACCCCTTTTTTGCGAGGGTAGTCCTCCTAAATAATAGGCCTATGTGATTTTTACTTTTAAATTATCAATATTGTGTAGGCCTATGCAACACTACCAACATTTTTGTTCAGTTTGTTCATTTCAAAATTTGCATGGGGAATCTAATCTATTTTTTTTAACAAAAAAAAAACAATCATTTTGTGCAATTAATAATTTGGGTTACAATTTGTACTCAATTTATACCCACCCACCATTATGTTTAAGTTCTGATTTCAGTGGACAATTCGGTTTTAACATTTCAATAGTAATCGCCCACACCACCCTAACATATGAAAACTCCTTTTAAAGTTATTGCACACCTGAAATCTCTCCATGATCTGACAAAAAAGGTAATGCACAGTCCTGCTTAGTCATGCATGCCACAACATTTTCAGCGCTATTATTACATTACATTTGGCTGACGCTTTTTTAACCAAAGCGACTAACAACATGGTAAACAGTAAGTTTTAGAACAATTCTCACAATTTTAGGACAGTTTAAAAAAAAAACACATTAGAATACAGTAAGAATAAGTGCGTCGGTGAGTGCTGTATTTTAACAGATTACTTGTCAGTTTAAAACGGCTGGTGAGTGCTAGGATCAGTAAGACTTGTTGTAAGTGTTGCTATGAGAGTAGATGTTCTCTAAAGAGCTGGGTCTTCAGGAGTTTTTTGAACGTGGAAAAGGATGTCCCTGCCCTTGTAGGAACTGGCAGTGTGTTCCACCAACGAGGAACAACAGATGAGAAAAGTTTGGATTGGCTTGAGCGTACCGGTGGTAGAGCTAGACGTCGTTCGTCAGAGGAGCGCAGCGGTCTGGAGGTAGCGTAAGTCTGTATGAGGGCATTCAAGTAGGTGGGAGCAGAACCGGAGACTACTTTGTAGGCAAGCGTAGGCCATTATACGGCAGTAGCCTACGGAGGAGAAAAGGCCTGTGAGCTAAAGCAATTGTTTTTCAGTCCTTGAACAATCATGCAAGAACCGTATTTGACGAACATGGAATGGCCACAGAACTTTTGCAAAGATATGCTTCCATTGGCTACACCAGACGAGCTAGTTTTTCCCCCTTTACTGTGTATGCGTGCGAGCAGCATGTATTTGCTCCGCTTCCGTTGTTGTTTAAAGATTGAATGGGAAACGGATTTGGAGCCAAAGGCTAAAATTTAACGCAGCTACAATTTGTAAGGTATCACCAATATCAATTTCATGTTACAGATGTATGGCTACATACATTCTTAAAATGGTTCTGGTCTAGACTTAAATATCGATTGAAAACTTTACAATAGAGCGTGTTCTTAGAGCGTGATCTGCAGGCGACCTGTTGGCTAGTTTTAGAAGGTGCGCTGGGGGCGCCTCATAGCCGGCACCGTGTTGGAGACCACTGTTCTATAGGGTTAAGGAGGTGAAAGGTATAGTGTATTATATCATTATGAGGATGATGTATATATTCTATAGGGCTGGGGAGGTGAAAGGTATACTGTATTATATCATTATGGGGATGATGTTATTATGATGATGACATGGGGTTCTGACCTTCCTGTCTTTGGCCTCTCCTCCACACCCACATACACACAACACACACACACATTGTATTGCACGCACAGCAAGATCATGCAATGCATGAATTGGTGACCGGATTGAAGCAGCAATGTTATCTACATACACACACACATACACTATACATACATACACACACACACATACATACACACACACACACTACACACACACACTACACCCACACACATACACACTATACACATACACATACACACACACACACAGGTCTCTGACCTTCCTGTCTTTGGCCTCTCCTCCACACCCACATACACACAACACACACACAGAGGTCTCTGACCTTCCTGTCCTTGCCCTCCTCCTCCAGGGGAACTGTGCTGTGGTTCTTGTGTTCTCCCTCGGTGCAGAACTGGCACACACACATGTGGTCGTCCCTGCAGAACAGCTCCAGCGGGCGCCGGTGCTTCTGGCACACGCGCCCCTCCAGGTCGGCCAGCGGCTCACTGAGCATGTGCCTCTGCAGCGCCGGCGCCCTCTGGTGGAGCTCCAGGTGCAGCGCGCAGAACGACGTGCCGCAGTCCAGGCAGGACTTGAGGGCGCGGAGACGGCTGCCCCTGGGGGTCAAAGGTCATCAGTGAACACACACTTTAGAGGTTCAAAGCCCCAACTGAGTGCATTCTCATGTCAATAACTGTTGATACTAAATCATTGTACTGTATATTCTCCAATGATCATATACTAGTGACCAACACACACACACACACACACACACGCATACTCTATACTACAGACATTACAGGGCACCACCCACCAGACACACAAGCACACACACACACCCCTCTAGGGTACAGACATTACAGGGCATCAGTGACACACACACACACACCCCTCTCCGCTGCAGATGTCGCAGGGCACGTCTCCTGGCTGTGCAGGCGTGAGGTCGTGTCCGCTGTCCCTCTGCGTGCGGACGAGCTCGGCCACCTCGCGTAGCGTCGTGTTGACGCGGAGCGCCGGGCGGCGGAAGAAGGTCTCTTTGCAGAGTGGACACTGGCACACCACCGCGCTGTCCCAGGAGCGCTTGATGCAGCCACTGCAGAAGTTGTGACCGCACGGCGTGCTGACCGGCTCCGACAGCACGTCCAGACAGATCGGGCACTGGAACTGGTCTGCGGACAGCACGCTGCCAGAGGTTGCCATGGCTAAAAACAACAACAACAACACAAAGAACAATTTACATTTAAATTTAGTCATTTAGCTGCTACTAGACAGTGCTACTGGGACATGATATAGATGAGTATAGTAGAGGCAGTATTAACAGATGAGTATAGTAGAGTAGAGGCAGTATTAACAGATGAGTATAGTAGAGTAGAGGCAGTATTAACAGATGAGTATTAGAGTAGAGTAGAGGCAGTATTAACAGATGAGTATTAGAGTAGAGTAGAGGCAGTATTAACAGATGAATATTAGAATAGAGTAGAGGCAGTATTAACAGATGAGTAGAGTATAGTAGAGGCAGTATTAACAGATGAGTATTAACAGATTACATTTTACATTACATTACATTACATTACATTTGGCTGACGCTTTTTTAGCCAACGCGACTAACAACATGGTAAACAGTTTAAGTTTTAGAGCAATTCTCAACAATTTTAGGACAATTTAAAAACATTACGGTACAGTAAGAATAAGTGCATCAGTGAGTGTTGTTTTTAACAGTTACTTGTCAGTTTAAGACGGCTGGTGAGTGCTAGGATCAGTAAGACTTGTTGTAAGTGTTGCTATGAGAGGAGATGTTCTCTAAAGAGCTGGGTCTTCAGGAGTTTTTTGAAAATGGAGAAGGATGTCCCTGCCCTTGTAGGAACTGGCAGTGTGTTCCACCAACGAGTAACAACAGATGAGAAAAGTTTGGATTGGCAGAGGAGCAGAACCGGAGACTACTTTGTAGGCAAGCGTTAGAGCCTTGAATTTGATGCGGGCCGCCATAGGTAGCCAGTGTAGCTGGATGAGCAGCGGGGTAACATGTGCCTTTTGGGTTGGTTGTAGACCAGGCGCGCCGCCGCGTTCTGGATCATCTGAAGTGGTTTCACTGCGCAGGCTGGGAGACCTGTCAGGAGGGTATTGCAGTAGTCGAGTCGTGAGATGACTATTGCCTGAACCAGAAGTTGGGTAGCATCTTGAGTCAAGTAAGTCCTGATTTTCCGTATGTTGTAGAGTGCGAAACGGCATGACCGGGCGACTGAGGCAACATGATCTGAGAAGTTTAGTTGGTTGTCTAGATTTCTTGCAGTCCTGGTAGGTGAAACAGACAGGGAGTCAAATTTGATGTTGATGTCGTGGTGTATGGTAGGTTTAGCTGGGAGGACCAGCAGTTCAGTCTTTGAGAGGTTCAGCTGGAGGTGGTGTGCCTTCATCCATGTAGCTATGTCTGAGAGGCAATCCGAGATCCGTGCTGAAATCAAGGGGTCATCAGGTGGAAAGGACAGATAGAGCTGTGTGTCGTCTGCATAGCAGTGGTATGAGAAGCCATGCGAACGGATAATCTGTCCCAAGGAGGTGGTGTAGATAGCAAAGAGAAGGGGGCCCAGCACTGAGCCCTGGGGGACCCCTGTGGTGAGATGGTGAGGTGCAGATAGCTGACCAAGCCATGATACGTTAAACGAGCGTCCTGTGAGGTAGGATTCAAACCAGGAGAGAGCAGAACCGGAGATTCCCATGTTAGCGACCCTGGCTTCTTTTAAGGCTTCTGTTACAGACAGCAGAGCCGTTTCGGTAGAGTGGTCGCTTTTGAACCCAGACTGATTTGGATCCAGAAGGTTGTTCTGTGAAAGGAAGTCAGAGACCCGTTTGGAGACTGCTCGTTCAATGCCTTTGGATAGGAAAGGCAGGAGTGAGACAGGGCGGTAGTTCTCGACTTGAGCAGGGTTGAGAGAAGCTTTCTTAAGTAACGGTGTTACCCGGGCCATTTTGAACGCTGTTGGAAATGTGCCGGAGGTTAGCGAGGCATTGATCACATGTGTGATAGCTGGAACGATGGTTGGGCTGATGGACTGAAGTAGGCTCGTAGGTATAGGGTCCAGCGAGCATGTGGTAGGACGGCTGCATGTCAGGAGTCTAAATACTTCACTCTCGGAGAGAGGCGTGAATGCTGAAAAAGATGTTCCAGCAGTCCCTAGAGGTTGTAGGAGTGCGGTATCTGAGTCAGATGCGTTGAGTGGGCATGTAGAGAATTGACTGCTGATTGCCGCCACTTTGTTTGTAAGATTGAGTGTATCTGCAGTAAGGCTGGATTGAGGAGGAGGCAGCTGAGGGTTGAGTAGTTTGAAGGTTGAGAAAAGTTTTCGAGTGTCTGTAGCGCTGTTGATTTTGTCATTGTAGAAAGCCGTCTTAGCAGCAGTGATGCTGGCTGAGAAGGAGGTCAGGAGTGACTGGTAGTTTTTGAGGTCATCAGTTAGTTTGGATTTGTGCCATTTCCTCTCCGCGGCTCTGAGTTTGGTGCGCTGCTCATCTAGACACGAGGTCAGTGTGGAGCAGAGCAAGTCTGTGGCCTCATTAACCTCCAGAGAGGAGAAGGTGTTGAATGGAGGTAAACCGGAGGCAACCACAGAGGAGAAGTGCATTGGAGACAGGTTCCGGATGTTGCGGCGGAACGTGACCATCGGCTGAGGAGCCGGTGGCTGTTCTGTCAGGCTGACGTTGAACTGGATGAAGAAGTGGTCAGAAAGATGGAGAGGCGTCACCATGAGGGTGTCTGCGCTGCAGTTCCGAGTGAAGATCAAGTCAAGCTCTTTGCCAGCTTTGTGAGTCGATGGGCTTTGAACCAGTTTGAGGTCAAAGGAGTGGATCAGGGCCAAAAAGTCCGCTGAGCCTGGGGCATCTAAGTGGATGTTCATATCAACGAGAACAAGAAGCGGACAGTCATGCTCAGGGATGGAGGACAGCAGAGTGTCAAGTTCGTCCATAAAGTCACCTAGTTGGCCTGGAGGGCGGTAGATGACCAGCACGTAGAGTTTTGCTGGGGCGATCACTGTGATGGCATGGAATTCGAATGAGACATATTTGTTTGAAGGCAGTAGCGGGGTGAATTTCCATTTGTTGGAGATCAGCAGGCCCGTCCCGCCTCCTCGTCCAGATAGGTGAGGGGTGTGGGATAGTGTAAGGTTAGTGGAGAGTGCAGCCGGGGTGGCAGTGTTCTCTGGTTTGATCCAAGTCTCAGTGAGAGCAAGGAGTTCCAATGAAAGGTGGTTGGCATAGCCAGCTATGCAGTCCGTTTTGTTGACTGCGGATTGACAGTTCCACAAGCCCATGGAGAAGGAGGTTTCTGTAGGTAAGGACCGTTTAAGTTCCTGGAGGTGAAGGGGATTTCTGCCCCTTTTGGCATGATGCCGTTTTCTGCGATGGCCGGTGATAACAGATATGGTGGAACGGCACATTTTTTGCCTTTGTCGGCGCCTGTGCTCGGTGAACTTGCACAGGTAAACTTGCTCGTCTTGACCGCGTCTGTCTTAAACGAGGACGGCTGAAACGCGGGCTGACGCTTCAGCAACAGCCTCTATTGTTATGCTGACAGGAATTGCATGCAGCTGTCCTTGTGTCTCACTAATGATGAATCAGCGTAGACCGCCCTCTGACGTTCGCACAGCTTAGATTGTTCAAAAGGGTGTTAATTACTGTCAACTGAAAGTCCGCTCGCTCACACCGACCGAAACTCGCAGTTTCAAGTAGCCTCCTCCCTCAGCTGTTCCCAAACGCCCAGAGTCCAATTCTAAACAATTGGAGAGGATTGGCCAGTAGTAGCCTATGTGTTCTTGCTTTCTCTCTCCCAACTCACTGCAGTTGTTGTCTGATTACCTGAGAGGTGCTCCGATATTATAAGGAGCTAGTCACGTCTGATCCCGCCCTCTGACGTTCGCACAGCTTAGATTGTTCAAATGAGATGAGTATTAGAGTAGAGGCAGTATTGACAGATGAGTAGAGTATAGTAGAGGCAGTATTAACAGATGAGTATTAGAGGCAGTATTAACAGATGAGTATAGTAGAGGCAGTATTAACAGATGAGTATAGTAGAGGCAGTATTAACAGATGTGTATTAGAGTAGAGCAGGATTAACAGATGAGTAGAGTATAGTAGAGGCAGTATTAACAGATGAGTATTAGAGGCAGTATTAACAGATGAGTAGAGTAGAGTATAGTAGAGGCAGTATTAACAGATGAGTATAGTAGAGGCAGTATAAACAGATGAGTAGAGGCAGTATTAACAGATGAGTATTAGAGGCAGTATTAACAGATGAGTAGAGTATAGTAGAGGCAGTATGAACAGATGAGTATTAGAGGCAGTATTAACAGATGAGTATAGTAGAGTAGAGGCAGTATTAACAGATAGAAATAACAGTATGTCAAACACATGAATCAGAGATTTAATTATTTTAAGCCACTGCCCTTCAGACAGTGTGTGTGTGTGTGTGTGTGTGTGTGTGTGTGTGAATGCAAGAGTGTGGGTGAGGAGACAGGTGTGTGTGGACCAGCGCAGTCTGTCTGATCCTGGCTTGAAGGTCTTTGCACTCTGTGACACTCTACACACACGCGCACGTACACGCACACACACACACAGCTGCTTAGAGTCGACTAAAACGGAACCCCTTATTCATGTCTGACTCAGTACAAGTAAACCAGTAAAGCCAGAATAAACAGAGTATACCACACGCTTAAACAGAGAGAGAGAGAGTATAACACACGCTTAAACAGAGAGAGAGAGTATAACACACGCTTAAACAGAGAGAGAGAGACCGCACGCTTTAACAGAGAGAGAGAGAGAGAGAGAGTATAACACACACTTAAAGAGCGAGAGAGAGTTCCATGAGAGTTCCGAACAGTCATGTTTAATATGAGCTCCTTAGCGTTTTTTGTTTTAAATATGAATGACCTCTAGAAAATAGACCTAACAGTAATACACTTGGACAAGAAGATAAACAGATACAAACTATTCAAATTGGACACATAAACAAGTAATAACTATTGCTTAATAACCTTTAAACACAAACTGCTAACCAGCTAATAACCTGCTGAAGCTACAGGACAGTACTGGACAGCTGCTAAGCTACACAACCTTGGGAATCTAGAAGCTAACTGAAACCTGCCGGGGCTTTTCTCAATATGCGTTCTTTTCTATACTTGTGTTCTCATGAACTTGAAAATCGTTCTGAAACGTCATCAATCACCGCCGAAGTACTGTTCCAATTCACAAGTTCGCATTTATTCAAGAACGCATAACATTCCCGGAAGTGTTCTCGAATCGTTGGTGTTATCAAGGATGCATCGGGTGGTGACTTGGTGGCTTGAAGATTCCACGATGCATTACGTCAGCTCAGCCGTGACACTCACATAAGAGAAATGGCAGCATTGATACATAATAGACCTACCTATCATAATTGCTGCTACAATCCGATCCATGTTTAGGCTATAAAAGGTAGGCTACAGGCTTCACAACTAACGTTAATCATAACTGTCACTTAAACTGCGAACTTCAAACATTGTTCCCGCCATTGGCAAGTGAATATATTGTTATTAATATTGAATTTAAACAAATCAATGAGAAACAAACTTAAACAAGCTGGTGAATTATATATTTTATTGTAAATGTCAGAAATACTGGGTAGACCAATAGAGCAATAGGTAAATGACTAGACTCCCGAGCTGTTCCGAGAGAAGCTGCCGTTGGCAAGAACGCTGCTGTCTCAAACTGCAAATTGAGCATCCTGTGTCTTCGCGTTCCCCGGAGTCTGGACTCACGATCTTAACTTTTCAAGTTCGAACTTTCAAGAACGGGAGACTGTTCTTTAGCATACTTTGTATTGAGAAAAGCCCAAACCTGGACTTAAACAAGGAGGACATAAAGACTAACACACAGAGAACATAAAGACTAACACAGGAGGATAAACAACAAGGGAAATATCTGACAAGGTGGAAGAAATTCTGCTTTATCTCTCACACAGACTTCCATACTCTCATCCTTCAGTGAAGAGACAGCTAGCTTCTAGCTACACCTAAGCTGGGAAAACTAGTATTAGCATTAGCTAGCGTTAGCTAGCTATAGCCAAGGACAGTGAGCAGCCTTTATCTATACTGTGGTAAGTTTCTTCCAAGGAGACTCGCAATAAAGAAGAGACCAACAAATACATCAGAACCTGTGTTAGAGTGTGAGAGATAGGAAACTCCTCTTTTGGACATAAACCAACGCTTCTAACCTTTGGCTAGCTAAACCCCCAAAAACAAACCAGAGTGGAACTGTTGACAGTTACTGATACACCCCGCTGATTGGTTAACATAACTATCAGTGCTGGTAGTTATGCTGGTTAGTTTTGAAATTTTGATACATTGTAGCAATATGGCTGCTGCCTGTGCCTTTGAATTCCCCCCTCACATTAAAAGTGAGAATAGCAGAAAGGATTTTAAACTACAAGTGCAAAGAAAAAGACCAGAAACTCTATTCAAAGACTGTAAACAGCTTGGTCACAAAACAGCCACAACAAACCTACTTTTCTACACTGATTTTCGTGATAACTGGCATTCAGTCATAAGTCAAAACTACCCAAACTATACAAAAAAAGGAATATCAAAGGGTCGGCAGCTATGTATTTTTGAGAACATAGACAAAGACCCCAATAGCAAGCACTTGACTGTAAATATTTACAATAATGGCACAGTTATGATCCAAGGCAATGTGGCAGCACTTTGTCCTTTTGAGGGGATTTTCCATACCTTAAAGACTCAAGTAGCAAGCAAGAGATTGACTTACCCTACCAACCACGTTTGTGATGAAGTCTGCTTGCATCCACTGGAAAAGGCCCCTTCACAAGTGGCACCACCCTGTGCTATCCCTGCCCCTCAAGAGCAGACTCCTCCACCTGTGGCACCACCCTGTGCTATCCCTGGCCCTCAAGAGCAGACTCCTCCACCTGTGGCACCACCCTGTGCTATCCCTGGCCCTCAAGAGCTGACTCCTCACCCTGCAGCATCCCCCAACATCACCACCGCCCCTCAAGAGCTGGCCACCGACATGACACCAAATATCTACGACACTGTGGCACAGCTGCGAGAGAGTATATCTCTACTGGAGGTGGACATAGTAGAATTCAGGGAACATGCTGATGGCTATACCACACAAGATCAGTTAAACCAGGTCAAAACTCAGCTTCAATTACCAATTAAAGAACTCGGGGAACAACTGATGAACATACATCAAGAGCAAGTCACTAAGAAAAGAAATGTCTGAACTTACAGACATCATGAGAAGAGAATTATTTGCTGCAAAAGAGAAAATGTCAGCCATTAACCATTTTTTTTAAGAGAAAAAATTATGTCAGGATTATACCTCGACTCTACAAACACAATGCATACTGAACCTGAGCTTGATACTCACCCAACATGCTCCACCAATGCTCTGATCCCATCAGAGTCTTCAAGACCTTCAAGACCAGCTCACCTGCATCCTCCAGTGTTCCAGCACAGAACCATGACATTGAACCTCCCGGGCCTAGTTCTCACGCAGCATGCTCAACCAATGCTGAAACAAAATCTGAGTCATCACCAACAGACGGGCCGATGGAGACCAACCCACCTGCATCCTCCCCTACGCCACCAGAGAGAGAGAAAAACACACACCTACTCAACTGCCCCAGAGACATCCGGATATTGCTGTTCTGATTGACTCCAATGGGAAATTCCTCGATGAACAAAGACTATTCCCAGGACGGAAAGCAGCAAAGATATGGTGCCCAAAAATTCAAGACACCTTACAGATTTTGGGACACCAAGTCATATAATAATCCACACAGGCACCAGCGACCTCAGACAACACCAGGAGAGAGTTGGTAGTATGCTATGTACAGTCGCAGAGAGGGCAACAGAAGCATTTCCAGACTCAAGAATTATCATCTCAACCCTCCTGCCCAGAAAGGCCTTTCACCCTGACACCATTAGTAAGGTAAATGCAGACATCATCAGGGGCTGTGCACACCTACCAAACATACACCTGGCCCACCACACTGCCATCACTCCACACCACCTTTATGACCAAGTGCACCTATGCAAAAACACACTGGGAGTTTTCACAAAAGCTCTAAAGGATGCTACATTGGGAAGAACCACTCAGGTCAAAGGTCAGTTCACTCCACCCCTTAGACCAGACCAGCGTGCTGCACCCCCCAGACTGGACCAACGTACCCCAATCCTGAGGCCGTACCGGCCCACCCCACAACATAGAGAGAGAGAGACCGCACGCTTTAACAGAGAGAGAGAGAGTATAACACACACTTAAACAGAGAGAGAGAGAGTATAACGCACACTTAAACAGAAAGAGAGAGAGTATAACACACGCTTAAACAGAGAGAGAGAGAGTGTAACACACGCTTAAACAGAGAGAGAGAGTATGAGAGTATAACACACACTTAAACAGAGAGAGTATAACACACACTTAAACAGAGAGAGAGAGAGTATAACACACGCTTAAACAGAGAGAGAGAGTATAACGCACACTTAAACAGAGAGAGAGAGAGAGTATAACACACACTTAAACAGAGAGTGTATACCGCACGCATAATGTATAACGTATAAGTCATATGTCTGTTTGTGTGTGTGTGGTAATGTGACTCCTGTTGGACCACTTGAGTTCAGCAGCAGATGGAAGCATACACAGCTGAGTAAGCCCCCCAACACACACACACACAGAGCACACACACACACAGAGCACAAATGTGTGTGTGCACGCGCGTGTGCTTTCTATTTCAGCTCATGTCAGTGTGTATGCCAGCAATTACAAGTGTGTGTGTGTGTCAGTACTGTACTTTGTGGTGCGTGTCCACTGAGTGAAAGATGTGTGTGTGTGTGAACATGTATGTGTCCACAACTACTGAGTGTAAAGTGTGTGTGTGTGTGTGAGAGAGAGATTAAATAGTGTTTGTCAGTGTGTATGTGTGCACGTCTTTATGTGCATTTGTGTTTTTGTAAAATTTGTGTGTTGTGTTAGTTGTAAAATGTGTGTTTGTTTGTATGTATGTGTGTGTTTGTAAACTGTACGTGTGTAAAATGTGTGTGCATGTGTGTTTTACCTATAGTTCCTGCTTGGGTCCCAGTTTCAGAAAGCGATGGCCAAAATCAGGCAAGGTGTGTGTCCTTGTCAAAGGAGGTGTGTGTGTGTGTGTGTGTGTGGGCGCTTACTGCGCTGGGGCAAACATTTTCCTTTGAATGGGTGTCAGGTCTAAGCCCCGCCCCCTCCTAAACTGCTCTAAAAGTTACACCAGCTGCTGTGACACGCTTCCCAGACGTAAGCCACACCCCTTTCACATTTAAAGACACACACACATACATATAATACACTCCTCCCATTGTCCTCTATGAACTGCCATGTCTGTCTGTCTCATTCACACATACACACACTAACACACACACATATGTGAACACACAAAAACATAAACAAGTTCACATTTTTGTTATATTTTTATTCACTGTTATTACTTCAGGCATTGCTAAAGTAAAAGTAGAACGTTGTTTGTAAACAGCAGGTTTGGCACTCATGTCGTGTGATTGACAGGCGTGATGACAAGAGGGGCGGAGTTTCCCCCGCCATCGTTGTTGTAGGGGCTGAAGAAGGGGTGGAGCCTGTCGGTGAAGGTGAGGTGTGTGAAGGCGTAGAGCAGCGCGGCGTTCTCCACGTCGTAGAAGGCGACTCGGCCGCCATCGTAGTCCAGGAACACACCCAGCGTCCGCAGCTCTCCGCACGGGGTCAGGCGCTGGGGGGTGTGGTCAGCAGCCCACACACATATTAACACACACACACACACACACATATTAACACACACACACACACACACAAACACACATATTAACACACACACACACACATCAACACACACACACACATTAACACACATACACATTAACCCTTAGAACCCGATCGACGCAAAGTGCGTCAAAAAACACACCCTTTCTTCTCTGTTAAATTGCTCCGGATCTGTTCATCGCAGCGAGATGAAACCTTTATTGCATGACAGAGCAGAAGTGGGGCTTTCCAAAGAGACTACACACTTGTCTGTACGATCAAGTATAATAAAAAAAAAAATCATGAAATTAAATCAAATTGCAACATATTTACAGTCTATACTTCTCTGCGTTCACCTGCGCACCCATTACTCTCGTTTGAATTACTCACGAACCTGTGATCGCATAGATATGGCAAGCATATCAGATGAAAGAGGAGACACAGGGCTATCCATTGGTACCATGTATATCGATCCTTCTGGCTTATAAAAACAGACGAAGTGACTGCAAAATAATAACGCAATAATAACACAAACCAACGCTGCACACCCATTACTCTCGTTTGAATTACTCGCGGACCCGTGATCGGATAGATATGGCACGCATGTCAGAGACTCAGAGCTATCATTTGATACCAAATACATCCTTCTGGGTTATAAAACAAACGAAGTGACAGCAAAATAATAACTTCATATTGCTGGAGCATAATCCAACGCTATCGTGTGTTTCTCTATAGCAAAGCATGTTCATAATCCGGTTTTGAGATCCTAGCAAATTCCTGCATGGCATCCAATTCAAGGCTCACATTGCATCCCAATTTGTTTAACAAAGAAACAGCTTTTTTGCCTTTACTTTGTTCATGGCAATCCAGTAAAAAGTTGAGAATCATTATGAGTGCATACACCATAGACACGCCGGCTAACACGCAACCTCGGGTCAAATCAGGTCAGATCAGTTTGTGTCACAGATGGAGCGCAGAAAGGTCATTTAAATCACTAAATAAAAAAATGGCATTTATTTCTGTAAATCACACACCACATATTTCTGTAAATTGCTCAGCCCCAGAGTATCCCTCCAACATGGCAATTATATTGCCCGTTTCAGGACAGTCTGCCCTACACACACATGAAATGCATGTAGAGCTATGAGCTTGCTGTGGTGAGATACATGTCGAAATAAGCTTTTTATGTTTTAATTCTTTAAAAATCAAAATAAAATCAATGCTAGTACTAATACATGAAATGATGGCAGATCTGTATAGCCTAGACTCTGCTGAAAAAAACAATATATAATATGTGTGTGTGGCACTTACAATGACCAGAATAAATCCTTATGAATAAAGGTAGTGAAAATGCCCTAAAAACAGCTTAGGGTTCTAAGGGTTAACACACACACATTAACACACACACATACACATACCTGGGGGGTGTGGTCAGCAGCCCAGTACTCTGGCCCCGCCCCCGGCCCCGCCCTCAGCACCAGTGTCCACACGCCCTCCTCCGGAGAAACACACACCTCCCCCTTACGCTGCAGCGCCTCACTGGCCACGCCCACTCCCCAGCCCGTCTTACCGCCCACGAGCACCTGCACATACACACACACATATTAACACACACACACACACATTAACACACACACATATTAACACACACACACACACACACACACACATTTAACACACACATATTAACACACACACACACATATTAACACACAAACACACACACACACATTAACACACACATTAACACACACACACACACACATATTAGCACACAAACACACACACACACATTAACACACACACATATTAACACACACACTTACTGTATTAACACACACACACACACACACACACATTTACACACACACACATATTAACACACACAAACACACATATTAACACACATACACACACACACATTAACACACACACACACATTAACACACACACATATTAACACACACACTTACTGTATTAACACACACACACACATATTAACACACACACACATACTGTATTAACACACACACACACATTAACACAACACACACACACACACATTAACACGCACACACACATATTAACACACACACACACACATATTAAGACACACAAGTCAACACACACATATTAACACACACACACACACATATTAACACACACACACATATATTAACAAGCAAACACACACACCTGGAAGTAGTGTCTTCCTGAGGCGAAGCGCTGTGTGGCCAGTACGCAGGCACAGCTGTCGAAGCGCAGGGGGCTCGGGGGGACCTTCTGGGGCTTGTCTCCGCACCGCACCTATTAACACACACACACATTACACACACATTACACACACACACACATTACACACACACACACACACATTACACACACACACACACACACACATTACACACACACACACACGGGGGGGGGACCTTCTGGGGCTTGTCTCCGCACCGCACCTATTAACACACACACACATTACACACACACACATTACACACACATTACACACACTCACACACACATTACACACACACATTACACACACACACACACACACATTACACACACACACACACACACACACACGGGGGGACCTTCTGGGGCCCCGCACCTCCTTACGGTCAGCAGACAGCAGCAGCTTGGGGTGTTAACCATAGACTGTAAAAAATATGGACAAAGCGTCTATGACGTCACCCATAGATTTTCTGAAGAACGGTTATGAAGCCGTTTATGGGGGGTATGGGCGGCGCCATCTTGGAAAACCTTTGGGAAATCCTAACCCCGCCCACCTCCTGGCCAATCCATATATGGGCAAAGGGGCGGGGCTCTGTATGAGACTGAGCAAGCCGGTGAAACCGCTCGTCGTCAGCCTCAGCTAAGCTATCTGGCCTACAAGATGGACTGGCACAGACGTTGCTGTAACATAATTTGCTGGTAAGTTTGATCTGCTAACGTGAAGTTCATGTATGTTTCTTAATGCCATGTTCAGACACTTTATAATGTTGTATGCTGAAAGGTATTCGGGTGAACGGTTGAAAAGTTGAGAATGAAGAGTTGAGTTTGCAGCTTAGCTTAACGTTAGCTTAGCTATCCCTCCCTTGCTGAAGTTACGGTAAAATAACGTAGAGTAATTTAGCAGTTTAGCGTTACAGGTTCAGCAACTCATACTGACAAAAATCTATCTTTGCCTTTATTGTTTTGTGATTAACGTTACCCATCTCATATCCTCAGTGGCAGCCATCATTTTAACGTTAATTAATTTACCAGCTCGCTGTATTCTGTCAACGTGTGGTATGAATTGATAACAAAATCGTAGTAGGGTATTAGTTAACTTGTACTGTACATCATTAATTATTTTTGATTAACTCTTAATATCACGTTTTGAAATCGCTATATTGCTCTAAAGTTGTCTGTGGTAGCTTGGTCTAAGATGACATTGAAATTTCTCATCGGTGGCCATTTCACGATCCAGCGTTTATGTTCGGTTAGCTTGCCTTATTTCCCCTTCTTGTCAGGCTATTATCAAAACGTTAAATCCAGTTACAGTGTCCGGTGTTTGGCATAACAATGCCAATATTAGTGTAGTGTAGTCACTGAAGACCCATTTCAAATCGCACAATAGTACTACAGCATTGTACAATAACTGTACTTTTGTTGATTACAACAAGTAGTGTTGGTTTGCATTATTGTATTATCTTGTAAGATATATAGGTACTAATGAAATGTTTACCTTCACCATGGGGAGGAGGCGGTAAGGAGGTCCATGGGCTCTAACCTGGGACTAGAGGTCCAGGTGAAGTGGTTTGGCTGGGGTGTGGTGATATTGAACCCATTGAGACTATACATTAAAACTCATGCCAAACCAATTTGCCTGTGCTTTCAAAAACATTTATACAAATTTGTCAGCTTCAGTCAGTAGGTTGAATTGAAGACCCAGATGCAGAAGTAAAGGTGATTTTTTACTTGTATATCTTGAGCATTACAGGTAACCACAGAATTTGTGAAACTAAAATAACAAAAACTAATATGTACTAAGCTAGTACATAGTCAATACATATTAGATCACTTTAAAGACACAGATGCAAATGCTGTAAATACAGGTAATCCTCAAGGGGTCTGCTGGTGAACAAAGTCCTTGAAGTCAGAAGCTGCCACTGCTCAATGACTTGTGCCCCATCTGGTAGGATTTCAAAATGTTCCAGATCTGAAAAAAGAAAATGATATGTCACATCCTTGAACCTACTGCAAACTATGAACAAGTGCTCACAAATTAAGCTAAAAAAATAGTTTTTTATGTGGCAATCATAGACTGTGGAGGCAATATATGACAACAACGAAGTAAGATTTGCAGACTCACTCCCAATATTTATAATGAACAACAAACTCACAGAACACTTAGCTAAATGGGGACAGGACATGTGTATTCAACTATTGCACATGCCCTGTTTATGCGGGCAATAAGCAAAAACAAATGTGGTGTATTTAAAGTAATGTAGAATAACTATTTCTGGTATTTTTGTGTTTTCAGTGAAACAGTGTAAGCTCATATCTACACCCTATTGAGGTAGTTATTAACAGTTAGGCCAAGGTCCAGTCAAACAGTAGCCAGTCACTGGTGCCATATTGTTTAATTATGCAATCTGGATCCAACCAAAACCTGCTGATTTGAAGGCATAATACAACTACTTTCCGTGTGTGACTTATCAAAAGATGCTAATGATAATTATTTTGATAGTTATTGCACAGATTTGCCCTGGACTGCTCACAATAAAAGGCCACTCTAAATGTCTGAAATGCATTCATGTTTGTTCAGTATATGGTAACGATGTCTGGAATATACAACCAGTAGGTTGCTCCAATTAAATGTATGAAAAATGTCAAGTACCATGGAATCAGTGCTGAAGTGATGCTTCTGAGTGTCGACTGCACAGACGAGAATTGAAGTTAGGAGTCCAGAGCCCTCTCCAGCACCCAGCCTGTCTGGATTACCTACAAGGAAACTTTGTATAGACAAGAATGTTCGTTCAAATTTGTGTTTAACAAATACATGGCATCAATAAGAGTTTCAAACGTCAATTATAACTAACACCAGTTATGGTGACTAGCTATCGCTTGTTATCACAGCTCCATGTTCAAAGTATACGGTCAATGGTTCATAGCGGTTCACAATTTTGCCTCAGCTAGCCGACAAGCCTTTTAATGCTTCGGCTGAAGTTATCATATGAACAAATGTTTTTTTTTATCTTAAATGTGACAACCCAAAGACTGTATAAATTATCAATGGACTAAGCATTCCCACAGAGCGTATTTACAAAAGTTTTTTTGACGAGAACATGCTTTGTTGCCCCAGTATGTTTGTGAACTAATGTTAACTTTAACGTTACAGCTGTCTGTTCATTGACTCACACCTGGCTAGTATGACCAACGTTAACTAACTCATAACGGGAGCACAATGGTTTTCACTAACGTTAACTTTATTCAAGTTAACTAAATGTATGTGTGTGCTTCTGCCATTCGGTCATCATTTTCGACATTAACTTATTTGAGGCGATTTGACGCTTACGTAGCCTAATGTTAGTGCCCACTCGATGCTAAATAATGCTAACATCTAGTGCTACGTGAAATAGTAGTGGAATGAATGTCACTTACCTGAAAAAACTGGAACGAAGTCTTCTGAAAGTGTCGGTTAGTAGGCTTCAATTAATAGCTTAGCAAACCATTTTATGTCAGCTTTTTGAATAAAGATGTTCAGAAAGGATGTGGTAACTTTGTGTATAATCATGGCTGAGACGTCAAAGTTTCAGGCTTTCCACTTTCCACTCAGCTGGCAACGTCTGCTGCTGTATGCCTCGACATCAGCCGTCAATCAAGCCGACCACGTCCTTAATTATTCATATATTTTATATCTAAATGTGATCTAAACTAATGAGTTAGAAAAAGATTCACTCCCCTCACAGTTGTCAGGCATTGGGAAACTACCGAAAAGTACAATAAAAGTCCATGGGACCAGGCTTTAAAAACGTTATGCTGTGAAAACGGACATTTTAACATGGGAGTCTATGGACATTTGCTCGCTTTTGGGACCAGTCCCTAGCGGATTTTCGATGTATTGCAGTTTTTCGAACTTCCGGGTAGGCTTCATTGTTCAGATTAGAATGTTGCCGCGTGGTATTAACACACACACACACACGCACCTCCTTGCGGTCAGCAGACAGCAGCAGCTTGGGGTGCGCTGTCACAGGGTCCAGCGTCACATCCACTGCAGGGGACAGCAGAGCTACGGTCAGTGTGTGTGTGTGTGTGTGTGTGTCTGTGTGTGAGGGGCAAACAGCAGAGCTACGGTCAGTGTGTGTGTGTGTGTGTGTGAAGGGCAGAGAGCAGAGCTACGGTCAGTGTGTGTGTGTGTGTGTGAGGGGCAGACAGCAGAGCTACGGTCAGTGTGTGTGTGTGTGTGTGTGTGTGTGTGAGGGGAAGACAGCAGAGCTATGGTCAATGTGTGTGTGTGTGTGAGGGGAAGACAGCAGAGCTACGGTCAGTGTGTGTGTGTGTGTGAGGGGCAGACAGCAGAGCTACGGTCAGTGTGTGTGTGTGTGTGAGGGGCAGACAGCAGAGCTATGGTCAGACGCCTGTGTGTGTGAGGGGAAGACAGCAGAGCTATGGTCAGACGCCTGTGTGTGTGTGTGTGAGGGGAAGACAGCAGAGCTATGGTCAGACGCCTGTGTGTATGTGTGTGTGTGTGTGTGAGGGGAAGACAGCAGAGCTATGGTCAGACGCCTGTGTGTGTGTGTGTTGTGTGTCTGTGTGAGTGTGTGTGTGTGTGTGGTGGGGGGGTCCATGGCGACTGCCAATCCATGTGAGGGTAACATAAACCTCAACAAGATCTCCTAAACGGCTGTATTTCTGTAAAATATGTTTGTGCATTTTCTCATATTTTGTAAGTTAGTTGATGTAAAAAATGTAAAATCTCACTGATGGAGCTCACCTTCATATTGCTGGATCCTTCTGAGTTCTGTGCAGACAGAAGAATAAAACATTTTTAGCATCACATCACATTTTAAAATCATTAGCATCACAAAATATCTTAGCTTCACATCTTAGCATCAAAACACATATTTTTATCATTACATCACATTTTAGCATTATTAGCATCAAAACACATCTTTATATAATTAGCGTTACATCACATCTTAGCATCATTAGCATTGCAACACATATTTTTATCATTAGCATCACATCACATCTTAGCATCAAAACACATCTTTATATAATTAGCATTACATCACATCCTAGCATCATTAGCATTACAACACATCTTTATATCTTGGCATTACATCACATCTTAGCATCATGAGCATCACGTTACATTTTAACATCTTTAACATCATATCTTAGCATCATAACACATTATTAGCATCACATCTTAACATCATAACATGATGAGCCTCTGTTGTGTCGAACCGCCATAAATGCTAGGTCAAATTCAAGAGTTTTTTCCTCAGTGGTTCCTTGTGGGTGAAATTAGTTGCCCAGTTCATCCATTCCTGTAATAGTTTTGGGTCTTTCATGAGGAGTCTAAAGGCAAATCTGTTCAGCATGTTAAGCGTTTCTTATGAGTTATGGTTTGTATATTATAGTATGTTTATTTTCAGGCTATTTATTGAATTTACTTTATTGTTTATTATTGCTATACTCCTTATTGTAATCTTACCATATTTTTATCTAAATGTAATCTTTATACATTTTAAAACTGTTCATTTGAACAATTGTATTGTTTTTATTTGTATGTCGCTTTCGACAAAAGCTTCTGCCAAATCCCATAACCATAACATTTTATTAGCATCATGACACATCT
>NC_055975.1:31055655-31060655 GCF_018492685.1 Alosa sapidissima
GCACCCTGTTCATTCATTTTGGTATTTTTGGAGTTTTGGGTAGCAGGGTGAACTCTGACCTTCCTGTCCTTGCCCTCCTCCTCCAGGGGAACCGTGCTGTGGTTCTTGTGTTCTCCCTCGGTGCAGAACTGGCACACACACGTGTGGTCGTCCCTGCAGAACAGCTCCAGCGGCCGCCGGTGCTTCTGGCACACGCGCCCCTCCAGGTCCTGCAATGCATTATGGGAAGGTATCACACAGGAACATTTCAGAAACATCAATGGCAGTAGGTTTCATAACATTCACATAGACGTTCGACACACAGACACACACGTAGATGTTCGACACATAGACACGTGTAGATGTTCGCAAAGTTCTGTTAGGTGGAATGTGTCAATGTAGCTGCCATACACGTAGACGTTCCACACACACGTACACACAGACACACACACATAGACGTTCGCAAAGTTTTATTAGATACATGTAGACTTTCGCTAAGTTCTAGTAGGTGGAATGCGTCGATGTAGCTGCCATAATGGTATGACTAACTCTTATGGGCAAGTGAATGGAGTGTAATGATTAGCTGTAGAAATGTTGTGCTATAAAGCCTTAAACACTTAAAGCAACACCAAAGAGTTTTTTGTACCTTAAAATAATGTTTCCAGAATTGTTTCCGTGGTTCATCAACTCGTAACAGGGTGAACGGCACTTCTGCATTCGCTTCGCGGCCCTCTATCAGCTGTAACAGCACTATGTAAGTTTGCCAGATCGGGTAGCGGGTTTGTAGTTCGATGGAATGAGACATAAGAAACTACAAATTTGACTTGCATGATGTCGCAATACATCGTACTTTCATAAAATCATGCAACATATTCTACCTTGTCTATGGACATCGTTATTTGCAAAGCCGTTGCTGGATAAACAAATAGCGTGCGTGCGACAGAGGAAAAGTTCTTTGGTGTTGCTTTAAACATTACTCAAGCGATGGCCATGGGTGCTATTTTAGATTTGAAGGTAGATAAATTGCATAAAAATGTATTATTCAACACTATTTACGTGGAGGAAAATAAAAAGTGTTTTGAGAATTGATGATACATTATATACATTACAATGTGTTTTTTTCTGTCATAGAGTTCAACAGTGACTGTCCACTCCGATTCCAGAAGTAAGAATCAAATTCAGCTGTTCAACAGTGACCGCACGCTCATTTCAGCAGTTCAACAGTCACTGCCCACTCCGATTCCAGAAATAAGAATACAATTTCTCATTTTCTCCATTGAGAATTTGATTATAAGCCATAAAATCGTAACTGTCCAAGATAGACTTTGTGATGACCAGCTATGTGATGATGAAGCGATTGTGATATGCTCATGTAGACACTAGTTTATATGACATCAACCTTGTGGTTTCACGGAAAAGCACCTCACTACCAGAAATCCTAAAGTGTAAAAGCAGAGTCTTTGATTGGTAGAGATCATCGTTGCCATGGTAATGTGTATGGCTCCCGCCTCAACACACATTGGTGTGCTAGATGGATGGCGAGGCAGCGAGAAGCGATATGTGGAGTGAGGAGTGAAATGAGGAGTGAGGAGCGATATGAGGAGTGAGGAGCGATATGAGGAGTGATATGAGATATGAGGAGTGAGGAGCGATATGAGGAGTGAGGAGCGATATGAGGAGCGATATGAGGAGTGATATGAGATATGAGGAGTGAGGAGCGATATGAGGAGTGAGGAGCGATATGAGGAGTGATATGAGATATGAGGAGTGAGGAGCGATATGAGGAGTGAGGAGCGATATGAGGAGTGAGGAGCGATATGAGGAGTGATATGAGGAGTGAGGAGCAATATGAGGAATGATATGAGGAGTGAGGAGCGATATGAGGAGTGAGGAGCGATATGAGGAGTGATATGAGATATGAGGAGTGATATGAGATATGAGGAGTGAGGAGCGATATGAGGAGCGATATGAGGAGTGATATGAGGAGTGATATGAGGAGTGAGGAGCGATATGAGGAGTGAGGAGCGATATGAGGAGAGATATGAGGAGTGAGGAGCGATATGAGGAGTGATATGAGGAGTGATATGAGGAGTGAGGAGCGATATGAGGAGTGAGGAGCGATATGAGGAGTGATATGAGGAGTGAGGAGCGATATGAGGAGTGATATGAGATATGAGGAGTGAGGAGCGATATGAGGAGTGATATGAGGAGTGAGGAGCGATATGAGGAGTGAGGAGCAATATGAGGAATGATATGAGGAGTGAGGAGCGATATGAGGAGTGATATGAGGAGTGAGGAGCGATATGAGGAGAGATATGAGGAGTGAGGAGCGATATGAGGAGTGATATGAGATATGAGGAGTGATATGAGGAGTGATATGAGATATGAGGAGTGAGGAGCGATATGAGGAGCGATATGAGGAGTGATATGAGGAGTGATATGAGATATGAGGAGTGAGGAGCGATATGAGGAGCGATATGAGGAGTGAGGAGCGATATGAGGAGTGATATGAGATATGAGGAGTGATATGAGGAGTGATATGAGATATGAGGAGTGAGGAGCGATATGAGGAGCGATATGAGGAGTGATATGAGGAGTGATATGAGGAGCGATATGAGGAGCGATATGAGGAGTGAGGAGCGATATGAGGAGCGATATGAGGAGTGATATGAGGAGTGAGGAGCGATATGAGGAGTGTGGTGACCCCTGAACCCTGCAGCGTGGTGTGGTGACCCCTGACCCCTGACCTGTAGCGGCTCACTGAGCACGTGCCTCTGCAGCGCCGGCGCCCTCTGGTGGAGCTCCAGGTGCAGCGCGCAGAACGACGTGCCGCAGTCCAGGCAGGACTTGAGGGCGCGGAGACGCCACTGCCCACCTCCGCCGCCGCACATGTCGCACGCCACCTCCCCGGGCAGCGCGAGTGGACGAGGGAAGGGCGCGGAGCCCTCTGGACCAGGGGCGGGGCCAAGCTCGGCGTCGGTGTGGGCGGCGCTCTGACGGAACAGCTCCACCATGTCACGCAGGGTGGTGTTGATACGGAGCGCGGGCCGCTGGGCGAAGGCCTCCTTGCAGAGCGGGCAGCGCCAGCCGTGAGCGGTCTTGTCCCAGTACTGACCCAGGCAGGCCTGGCAGTAGTTGTGGCCGCAGGAGGTGGTGACCGGGTCGGCCAGCAGCTGCAGGCAGATTGGACACTGCAGCTGCTCCTCGCGGATCACGCCAGCACCGGAGAATGCCATGGCAACCACTGGAAACACACCACACATGATTTCAAGTTAGCCGCCAGTCAACTGTCATGCAACCCCTGCTGCTAAATTCAGGTTAGCCGCTAGTCAACTGTCACGCAACTCCTGCTGCTAAATTCAGGTTAGACGCTAGTCAACTGTCACGCAACTCCTGCTGCTAAATTCAGGTTAGACGCTAGTCAACCCTGCTGCTAAATTTAAGTTAGAAGCTAGTCAACCCTGCTGCTAAACTCAAGTGAGACGCTAGTCAACCCTGCTGCTAAATTCAAGTTAGACGCTAGTCAACCCTGCTGCTAAACTCAAGTTAGACGCTGGTCAACCCTGCTGCTAAACATGTCTCAGGCTATGTTTACATCGTCAGTTAAATGTGACCCAATTCTGATTTGTTGCTCATATGCGCCACAGTTTAGACATGCAACATGAATGTGTACACAGGAAAAACCACACAGATTCCAATATTTTCAGATCAGTTCAAGGCATAATTCATATACAGAAATAAATCAGATATGAATAAGACATGTGCCAATGTGACTGCCGTCTAAAAGGGCAGATCGAATATTCCCTATAATTTTTAAAATGCACATCTTTTGAAAATCAAATGAAAACAAGAGATGGAAAAGCTGCTAAGGGCCCAACATACTTCAGTAAACAACTAGCCACTGCAATAGCCCTGACCATCATAAAGCACTTTATCTTACCCTAGTTCTCCTAAATTGAGAGAGTTTTCTTCTCTGATCACAAAGTAGCTGAAATCAAGAACATTCGTAACTTGCAAAATCAGACGTGTGTGTGGGACTGCTGGTGTGTGTGTGTGTGTGTGTGTGGGACTGCTGGTGTGTGTGTGGGGGGGGTGTCCGGTGTGTGTGTCTGGGACTGCTGGTGTGTGTGTGTGTGTGTGTGTGGGACTGCTGGTGTGTGTGTGTGTGGGGGGGGTGTCCGGTGTGTGTGTCTGGGACTGCTGGTGTGTGTGTGTGTGTGTGTGTGTGTGTGTGTGGGACTGCCGGTGAGTGTCTGTGTGTAATGTGACTCCTGTTGAACCATGTGATTCTAGATACAGATAGAAGCAGACACAGCTGAGAGAAATGTGTCACCCCGCCCCCTCACACACACACACACACACACCCTCATACAAACACACACCCTCACACACACACACACACACACCTCTTTGTCATTCTGTACGTCTGTCTGTCTGTGTTTTGGATGTGTGTGACTTTTTTTATGTAAAGGTGTGGTCTGTTTGTGTGTGTGTGTGTGTGTGTGTGTGCGTGTGTGTGTATGTGTGCGTGTGGGTGTGGTCTGTTTGTGCATGTGTGTGCGTGTGTGCGTGCATGCGTGCGTGTGTGTGTATGTGTGCGTGTGTGTGTGTGGGTGTGGTCTGTTTGTGCGTGTGTGTGTGTGTGGGTGCATGCGTGCATGTGTGTGCATCTGCGGTAGTTGTACTCACGGTTGTCTTCTTCTGGAAGGTGTGTCTGTGCGCTAAGAGAGAGGTGGTGGTCTACGGTGAGCAAAGCAGCACAGAACTTCCTCTTCAGACAAAAACACCCCCCCCCCCACACACACACACACACACAGCTGTCACTGCACTCTGCTGCGCTTCTCTTGTGTTCAGCAGTCTGGCCCAGCATGCAGCTCTTAAAGAAACAGAGATCCACTCTGTAAACGAACACAGACCCCTCTCTCTCCCTCTCTCTCTCTCTCTTTCTCCCTCTCTCTGTCTCTCTCTCTCTTTATTTCCGTCTGTCTCTTTCAGCATAACACACATGGAATTCCTTTCCT
>NC_055975.1:31065655-31090655 GCF_018492685.1 Alosa sapidissima
AGAGCAGAGCAGAGCAGAGCAGAGCCCAGCAGAGCAGACGCACCGCGCAGAGCAGAGCAGAGCAGACGCACCGCGCAGAGCAGAGCAGAGCAGAGCAGAGCAGACGCACCGCGCAGAGCAGAGCCCAGCAGAGCAGAGCAGAGCCCAGCAGAGCAGAGCAGAGCAAAGCCCAGCAGAGCAGAGCAGAGCAGAGCAGAGCAGAGCAGACGCACTGCGCAGAGCAGAGCAGAGCAGACGCACTGCGCAGAGCCGAGCAGAGCAGAGCAGAGCAGACGCACTGCGCAGAGCAGAGCAGAGCAGAGCAGAGCCAAGCAGAGCAGAGCCCAGCAGAGCAGAGCAGAGCAGAGCAGAGCAGACGCACCGCGCAGAGCAGAGCAGAGCAGAGCAGAGCCCAGCAGAGCAGAGCAGACGCACTGCGCAGAGCAGAGCAGAGCAGAGCTGTGCATGCCAGAGAGCGAACAACTGGCAGGAGATGTTTTTAAACAGTCCCGCCAATCAGCTGCTGTCTAGACCAGATGGACTGAACACAGACAGCTCCCCCTTCAGACTGGGGGGAGAGAAAGCGCCCAAACAGATTATATCAAAGGTGGAGTGAGCCCACCCAGCACGGCAAAGCCGGGCGTGACACCGCTCCATGTCTCCACAATGATTGTAGACAGCACCTTTTTAACAGCAATCCGGGTTTTGAGGCAGGAACGATTCTTTGCACTCTGGCCGTGTGTGTGTGTGTGTGTGTGTGTGTGATTGCACTCTGACCTCGTGCTCACTCTGACACTCTAAAATGTTGATATTGTTCTCTATTAATCATTTCCTGCCTTGTTTGACTGTATGTTTTGGATCATTTTTGGTTTAATGGTCAAATGCCGCCTATGGGGCAGGTCTCTTGGCACACTGCCTGATCTTTTCCTCCAGAATCTTAATGTAGCCCCTTGTTTTAGTGTTACCATTTACTTTGAGAATTACTTTGACAATTTTGTTCTTAACTGTGCATGTGTGTTTATGTATGAATATGTGTATATTTGTGTGTGCGTGCGTGTGTGCGTGTGTTTGTGTGTGCGTGTGTTTGTGCGTGCGTGTGTTTGTGCGTGCGTGCGTGTGTGTAGGGTGCTGTACACTCCTGGCCACACAGATGACCACATGGTGCTGCTGCTTGACCAGGAGGGGGCGCTGTTCTCAGGAGACTGCATCCTGGGGGAGGGGACTGCAGTGTTTGAGGATCTCCATGACTACATGCGGTCACTACACACACTACTGGACACCAACGCTGACCACATCTACCCAGGTACTCACACACACACACACCACACCACACCACACATACACACACACACACACCACACATACACACACACACACACCACACATACACACACACACACACCACACATACACACACACACACCACACATACACACACACACCACACATACACACACACCACACATACACACACACACACACACCACACATACACACACACACAAAGCGCTTTCAGACATACATGTAAGACCGGAGGTTCTGCGGATGTTAAACGGTGGGGCCGTATATCTGAACGACATAACCGGTCATATGGAAGTCCGAATTCACCCGGTGTTTATACTACTCCCCCCCTAGTATTTCCTCCGGACATTATGTAAATGTGCTGTGTCTGAACGAGAAGTAGAACATGCGGTTAAAATTCACACCTAGTGAGAGGGCGTGTTGGTGACGTTTCTTTCGTGCGTCCATGTGGTTAGATCTGAGTTAAATGCCAGTGTTATGATGGAGTGGCATTGTGCTGTCCAGAAAATCTCCGCCCTGGAAAGATGCAGACATCACGGAGCTACTGTCCATGAGGGCAGACAGCATTTTGATAGAACACATGAAGGGAACGTTAGAGACACGTTGCCTACAACTGCATGGCAAGGACAAACGAATTCAGAAGACTGAATCATCATAAGCAGAAGGCGCAGAAAAAAAGGCAGTAGCCTACAGCGACGTCGTTGACGACAATAACAGGAGTATTTAATAAATTGTTAGCCAACACGGTTTTCTGTTCATTGATAGCCTTCATGACCTCACTGCTGAGCTCGCTGATATTTGTTGAGCATAAATATGCCTAGAGAAAATGAAAACGAAGAAAACCCAACTTTGTTCCAAATGCGACACATGGGGAGAGGATGCTTTGATGCTTTGGATGAACAACTTCACTGTTATTAATGTTAGTATTTTGTTTGTTGCTTAAAAACGTTGTATGATCTTGAAGTATTGAGTTAGCCTACTGAATTGGCTGGTAGCCTACCATAAAGTTTGTGCATGCTCTCTCTCTCCAACGCAAACCAGATTTGGGGTTCTATAGCTAATTCTGGTACATAACATTGAAAACAGATAAATGTGTTTATTTGAAGCACACATACAAATACTGTAGGCTAGGTCAATTTCAAGTGCGCACTTACGTGACTAGCCTACTTCAAGTATTAGCCTACGCACAATAGATTTCTCTTCTTTAGCCTACATAATGCATAGGCTACACTTTGTAAACAAACAGCAGCTGTGACAGACAGCAGCCGCATATATTCTGCGTCATATCTCGCATCTTGTGAACTCTACAAGCCCCCACCCCTCACTCGACAACCACACGGAGATTCTGTCATGTGTGTGTATGTCGTTCACACATACGTCCGTATAAGGTCAGTATTAGGTCCGCAGGTTAGCATCATATCTGAATCATCCGAAGGGTAGGACCTCCGTTTGGCAAACCTCCTCATATACTCCGGAGGTTATATCTGAAAGCGCTTACACACACACCACGCACACACATACACACGCACGCACACACACACACACACACACACACACACACACACAAATATCTGTGGGCCAAATAACTTTGCATTCATTCATAGTTTTGATGCCTTCAGTGAGAATCTACAATGTAAACAGTCATGAAAATAAAGAAAACACATTGAAATGAGAAGGTGTCAATTTTTGGCCTGTACTGTATGTCAACCATCACGATGGACAATGATATCGTCTATCGGCACAACCCTAACACACACACACACACACACACACACACATATAAACACACACACACACATATGTGACCAGGCATGGCAAAACCAGGCTCAAGTCGCAGAGACGCAATCGCGAAAAACGACTTTGAAGGGTTTTTTTTTTTTTCAAAATTAGTTATTTTCGTTTTTTTGCAGAATGTGCAAGTTGAAGTCCTAAAGAAGCAATTCCGTGTTTCAGATAACAGCATTGGTTGCTTTAAAAGTGTATATTTTGTCTTTGAAAATGGTTAAGTTTCAGGAAGTAAACCAGCGTTTGAATTGGGCGTGACTATTAGTGCTCTTTTGTTTTGTCGGCCAATCAGCTGTATGCTAGAAGTAACCTCATGGCTACTTACTGAACCAGCATGCTGTTTGTTTACAATTGGAATGGAGATGGACAAAGCACAGCGGATTGCAGATGACCTGAATCTGATGATGAAGGCGACTTCATTACATTGGAGAACATCCCTAATCTAGAGCTGACCTTAGCCGAAGATAATTTCAACGAGGAAGAATCTCTCGGTCTGGCAGCAGAGAAACTAGATTGTAAGATATCAGATGCTATTTCCACAGTTACATTTGACGGGGATAAAGTTTGTGTTAAACTTTATCCATTGCTACTAGCTAACGTAGGCCTACTGTCGTTATCTATTGGCACCATAGGCTACTAGCCAAAACCCATTACAGATAGTTTCGGTGGGCAATTAATTTGAATAATGCGAGAATGTCTTGTTTTGACTGATGGCAGGGTGCCTTATCGTGTGTGCATTCAAATTAACAGGGTTTGCAAATGTGATCTCATGTTTGTTTAGTTCGCGTTTTAGACTATTTTATCCATTGCTAAACCTGCTAAATCCATTGCCAACTTGGTGCCTTGCACTGGGTGTTCATTCAAAATAACATGGTTTGCAAACATGATCTCATGTTTGTTTTAGACTACTTTATCCATTGCTACTAGCTGGTTCTGTAACCCATTACAGATAGTTTCGATGGGTCATTAGCACTGCAGGCTGACAAATCAGTGACCGTGACAGGGGGGAGAATTGATCTTAATGTCATGTAAATGAGGACTATTGTGTTCCCCTCCCATGGATTGAGGAAGAAAGTAGTCAAATTGAAAAGCCTGATTTCTCAGCTTGTAGCTTTGATATGTGTATACTTTAAAATGGCTACAACTTATTCAAATATTATCAGATCTCCATGAGTGAGACATCATTGGATAGCTTTGAAACTACACTTTCAGAATAACTCAAAATAACTCAATAACTCAAAATGTCTCTGGGGAGACATGTGCCTGGTTTTGCCATGCCTGGTCACATATATAAACACACACACACACACACACACACACACACACACACACATATAAACACACACATATAAACATATAAACACACACACACACACACACACACAGATATATAAACACACACACACACACACACCTGCATGGCTAAGCGTGGTCACTACACATACTACTGGACACCAAAGTTGTGTGTGTGTGTGTGTGTGTGTGTGTGTGTGCAGGCCATGGGCCAGTGGTGGTGAACGCTGCCTCTAAGATCAGAGAGTACATCACTGTGTGTGTGTGTGTGTGTGCAGGCCATGGGCCAGTGGTGGTGAACGCTGCCTCTAAGATCAGAGAGTACATCACTGTGTAGTGTGTGTGTGTGCAGGCCATGGGCCAGTGGTGGTGAACGCTGCCTCTAAGATCAGAGAGTACATCACTGTGTGTGTGTGTGTGTGTGTGTGTGTGTGTGTGTGCAGGCCATGGGCCAGTGGTGGTGAACGCTGCCTCTAAGATCAGAGAGTACATCACTGTGTGTGTGTGTGTGTGTGTGTGTGTGTGTGCAGGCCATGGGCCAGTGGTGGTGAATGCTGCCTCTAAGATCAGAGAGTACATCACTGTGTGTGTGTGTGTGTGTGTGTGTGTGTGTGTGTGTGTGTGTGTGTGTGTGTGTGTGCAGGCCATGGGCCAGTGGTGGTGAACGCTGCCTCTAAGATCAGAGAGTACATCACTATGTGTGTGTGTGTGTGTGTGTGTGTGCAGGCCATGGGCCAGTGGTGGTGAACGCTGCCTCTAAGATCAGAGAGTACATCACTATGTGTGTGTGTGTGTGTGTGTGTGTGCAGGCCATGGGCCAGTGGTGGTGAACGCTGCCTCTAAGATCAGAGAGTACATCACTCACAGAGATCTGCGGGAACAGCAGATACTACGAGTTCTTCAGGAGAAGCCCACACACACACACACCGCCGCCGAGTTGGTCAAGATCGTCTACAAGGTGAACACACACACACACACACACCGCCGCCGAGCTGGTCAAGATCGTCTACAAGGTGAACACACACACACACACACACACACACACACCGCCGCCGAGTTGGTCAAGATCGTCTACAAGGTGAACACACACACACACACACACACACACACCGCCGCTGAGATGGTCAAGATCGTCTACAAGGTGAACACACACACACACACACACCGCCGCCGAGCTGGTCAAGATCGTCTACAAGGTGAACACACACACACACACCGCCGCCGAGCTGGTCAAGATCGTCTACAAGGTGAACACACACACACACACAGACACACACACACCGCCGCCCAACTGGTCAAGATCGTCTACAAGGTGAAAACACACACACACAGCCGCCGAGCTGGTCAAGATTGTCTAAAAGGTGAAAACATACACACACACACTGCTGCCGAACTGGTCAAGATCGCCTACAAGGTGAAACACACACACACACACACACACCACTCAACGTTGAAGTGTTCAAGATCAGCCACAAGTGTGTGTGTTTGAGTTTGTTTCATCATGTTGGTGTGTGTGAGTCTATATCTTTGTGTGTTGTGAGTAAGAACATGCTTTCTGTGTTGAGCTGTGTGTTGGGATGGTGTGTTCATGTGTGAATATATTCTCTGGGTGTGTGCGTGTGCGTGCGCATGTGCATGTGTGCGTGCGTGCGTGCGTGCGTGCGTGCGTGTGTGTGGGTGTGTGTGCGTGTGTGTGTGTGCGTGTGTGTGTGTAGGACACACCGGAGCACCTTCACAGGGCAGCAGAGGTCAATCTGACTCACCATCTGAAGAAGCTTCAGAAGGAAGGACACATCACTGCAGGTACACACACACACACACACACACAAACACATATACACACACTTACACACACACACACTTACACACACATCACTGCAGGTACACACACACACACACACACACACACACACACATACACATCACTGCAGATACACATACACACTAGGGGTGGAACGGTACATGAATTCGTATTGGACCGAAACGGTACAGGCGTCACGGTTTGGTGCATGAGTTTACAATACACGGTATAAAAATACATAAAACTTGTGTGCGAATGAATTAATGTAATGCGGAGTTACTGTTAAATATGAGAGTTACGAGAGTTCTTTAGCGACACCTGTAGCCCCGCCTTAGCTCTGAATCTCTATGTTATTTTTTTTGTCAGGTCGACGGTCGAGTCAGTCAGAGATAGCATCACTAAGCGAGTGGTGGCGACCCACAAGAGTTAGAGGACCCGCTGGTCTCTTTAAGATCGCAAGTTTGAGAACTTCAGTTACAGTAGTACAGGCGAAAGTGGTGGATAAGATGAAACTGTGTGTCGGTGTTGTTCTGCAGTTGTTGGGTATGTGAGTGGAAATACATCGAACATGCTACACATATCCGACGCCATCACCCAGATGTACCAATCACTGGAACGAGACAAAAAAAAAACTTCCCCTACAGCGCTTCACCAACCTTTAGATACACATACAAATAGGGCCAAAAGTTTAACCTTCAAATATTTTGTAATGACAGAAAGTGAAAGCGTATGTAACTTGTAACTTCTCACATGAAGAGCTGGCAGTGTTAAGTGCATAGCAATAGACCGTAAAGTGTCAACGCTAACCAGGCTAATAAACAAACCATGCTACGGTGAGTTAACGTCGAAGGGTAAAGTCACGTGACTTCTAGTTGTAGTCTGTTTATTGAATGAAAGGAGCAATTTTGTTTTTTTAAAGAAGGCAAAATAGTGTGATATTGTCACAGTTAGTAGATTATTACTGTACACACGCTGAAAAATATTGAGGCAAATTGTAGACCTTTCCATATACAACCAAACATGGATGTTGAAGGTCTTGCCTAAGTGTTTTTTTTTTAAATATCATTCTTCTATATAATTTGCACTTTCAGAAATAAGAGATGCTGTATGCCTTACACTTACACACACACACACACACACACACACACACACACACTCACTCATCACTACTGGTACACACACACACACTCACACACATCACTGCAGGTTCACACACACACAAACACACAGAATTGTTTTCTGAAACTGCAAAATATCAACAGGGAACGTTTGTGCCGGAGCATGACTCCGCTTTTCGCTGAACTGCCCCCGTGGGCGCAATCAAATTCTCTAATTTACGGACGTGTGCCTGTGGAGGGAAAATTCCAATATGCGAATATGCAAAATGCAAAATAGGAAAGACAAAAGCGCCAGTATACAAAGTCAATTGCGCTGGAGTGCAAGATAGAGCCCTTTATGAGGTAGCCTATTGTAGGGCTTTTCATTTCAAACAGGCTATCATGAGTTTTTGTTTGTTTGTTCATTTTTTTAGTCTTGCTCGTTCAGAGAAGAAAGTTCATTGTAACGTGTTATTATTAGGATGCAGCCTACTTGATGTGAAAGATAGGCCAATAAACGTGTTGTTATTAAGATGCAGCCTACTTGATGTGAAAGATGCAGCCTACTTGATGTGAAAGATAGGCCAATAAACGTGTTGTTATTAAGATGCAGCCTACTTGATGTGAAAGACTTTGCTATGTTCCCTCCATCCTTTCGTTGTTTTCAAAAAACGTTTTATATCCATGATGGCCTTGAATTCTTGAATTCGCTTAAATAAGCTTATTATGTGCTGTTAACCAGCAACCACAGACAGTAAAAGAAAGCAGCAAGTAGCCTTGGCTACAATTTCTGTAGTTGCTGCATCCATTCATTGTTATTCTCTCTCCTGCTCAAACAAAAGTTGTGCGTGCATTAAGTTGATGATAACGTGTTTACAAACTCTACATAAAATAAATATTGTAAATAGCCTACTGTCATGCAGTTAATGGGATACCAGTGTTTCCTCTACGTTTATTTCAGCATGGCGGCCCTCCATGGATTAATTAATACCGCCACGGTATCAGAATCAGGGCAGACACACATTTGCTTTTTAAATAATCCTGCGACGTATCCTCCCCTGCTGGCTGCCGCTCACATTGCAATTTAACAATAAGTAGCCTAAACTAGTCAGAGGTTATTATGGCCCGTCCAGTTTCAGTTCACATATTATATATTGTATTGATGTAGCCTATTTAAAGCATTAACTTTATTCTCAGTGTTTCCTCTTCATTTAGCAGTGCCACTGCTTCAAAATTAGGGGAGACGCAAAATATTGTCCGGAAGCATAGTAGGCTAAATGCCCTCCGCTGGCTGCTGAAAATTGCAGTTTATGAATAAACAGCAATGCAAATCCGAGGTACCTGTCTAGTTTTATTCCATAAATATATTGTTTTTATAGACGTTAGTGGCATGCGCTATCAAGAGCTTCCATGTGCTACGCATGTTTGTCAACATTGCAAAATCTAGAATTTTCGCACAACTTGGTGGAAAGGTGCAGCACAGGCCAAGGAAAACCCATTAATTTCTGAAGCTGATTGTATGCTCAGACCCCAGGTACGCCATGCACTAGACCCGTTACAGTTTGCATACCAGGAGAAAGTGGGTGTGGACGATGCCATCACTTATCTTTTACACAGGACACATTCTCACCTAGACAAGGGGAAAAGTGCTGTGAGACTCATGTTCTTTGATTTCTCAAGTGCTTTTAACATCATCCAACCCCTCAGACTGGGAGACAAGCTCTTGCAGATGGGTGTGGACGCTCACCTGGTAACCTGGATTACAGATTACCTGACCGAGCGACCACAGTGTCACACTGAAGAACTGTCTCTCTGACACTGTGATCAGCAGCACCGGAGCGCCACAGGGAACTGTGCTCTCTCCAGTCCTGTTCACCCTGTACACATCTGACTTCTGCTACAACACCGAGTCATGCCACATGCAGAAGTTTTCTGATGATACTGCAATTGTGGGGTGTATCAGGGACAAGCAAGAGGAGGAGTACAGGAGCCTGGTGGAAGACTTTGTGCATTGGTGCAAACTCAATCATCTCCAACTCAAAACTTCAAAGACCAAGGAGATGGTGGTGGATTTCCGCATGTTTGCCGCCACTGTTAAAAAAAAAATCTAGCGGAAACACTGGATACTGTGCAGAGTTGGAAAGTTAGGTCAACTGTTTCTCGTTGTTGAGTTGCCTGATGGTAAGGTACAGCCGTAGCTTACACCTGCAGGAGTGCTTGCTTGGGCGCCTGTGTTGCGCAATGCACTTTGCTCCTCTCATCTATAAGACGCAGTTCCCATTTCTCCAAACCATACATAATTACAAGGACAAATATTGCTACACGAGGGAAATCAGTGTGGTGTCCGATATGAAAAAACAGGTATAAATCTAGCGAACACATTTCCACGAATCATGTGTTGATGACATAAATTAGGAAATATTAGAGGACTTAATGAGATGTGATGTTGAACTGCATGCCGATGCTATTTAACCCAAATGCCCCAGCAGCAGCACGGGAGAGGAGAGCTTATCTGACAGATCTGCATTGTCTATAGTGAGGTAATATTAGATTACATTGCAAAAATATCACCATGCATTCATAACCTCGTGATTCAGTGAGAGTGATCCCAAAACATCGGAAAGTGACATTTCTGTATTACATTTTGTCAAGAGGAAAAATCAATTGTTTTACAATTGATTTACAAAAACAAAACTGTTCCCAAATGACTAGTGTGAACCGTTCCTGGCTGCGCCTGGCAAATCCGCCTCATAATAGCAATCCGCTATGGAACAAGCGTGCCTGTTCTTAAAGGGAATGTGAGATGACGCTCTGATTGGTTTATTGCACGTTAACCACGCTACAATAATGTAGCTACTACAGACCACCCCATTTTAGATTTGCGTCGGGCGCAACAGTCATAATCCCGCTGGTAAAATAGAAACAGCGCCCAAGATCCGCCCACAAAGCGATTTGCTAAAGTGCAAGATCGAGCCCTTAGGCTACGTGGTTATAAGTCATTCTCACCAGTGCTCCTAAATATTTGTTTCACTCGCACGCCATAATGTTTAGAGAGTGAAATGGATGCACTGTAGAGTCCGGAGATAAGCATCATCTGATCGGCCTTTAGAGAGTGCTCCGATCGGAGTTAAGCATCATCTGATCGGCCTTTAGAGAGTGCTCCGATCGGAGTTAAGCATCATCTGATCGGCCTTTAGAGAGTGCTCCGATCGGAGTTAAGCATCATCTGATCGGCCTTTAGAGAGTGCTCCGATCGGAGATAAGCATCATCTGATCGGCCTTTAGAGAGTGCTCCGATCGGAGTTAAGCATCATCTGATCGGCCTTAAGAGAGTGCTCCGATCGGAGTTAAGCATCATCTGATCGGCCTTTAGAGAGTACATGTGTGAGTGTGTGTGTGTTAGGGATGCTCCAATCAAACTATTTTGAGTGAATATCGGCTGACACACACACACAGACACACGCATGCACACACTCATACATCAATGTAGATACAAACACACATTCTCTGTGCTCACACACACTTCCTCTCTCATAACTTCTCTCTCTCACCACCCCTCTCTCTTTCCTTCTCTCTCTCTCTCCCTCTCTCTTTCTCTCCCTCTTCTCTCTCTCTCTCCCTCCCACTTCTCTCTCTCTCCCCCTCTCTCTCTCTCTCTCTCTCTCTCTCTCTCTCCAGTTGAGTGCAGGTGGAAGAGTAATCTCTGATCTAAGGGCGCTGGATGCTGGACAGATGAAAAGACAGAACGATGTGCACATGTGGGCAAAGGAATGAACAGATGAATGAACACATGAATGAGTAAACATGAAACATGCATGAGTAAACATGAATGAACACATTAATGAACAAACATGAATGAGTAAACATGAATGAACACATTAATGAGGAAACATGAATGAGTAAACATGAATAAACACATGAATGAACAAACATGAATGAGTAAACATGAATGAACACATTAATGAGTAAACATGTGCACAAAGGAATGAACATGAGAGCATTAACTGACATCATCTTAATCTATTAAACCTATATTTGATATATGTTGACTGTTAATAAATGTATTGATTTAAAATGGTGATGGACTTTGTCCCATTTTGTTGTTAGACTCCAACAGCTCTTTCGGTTACTATTAAGCTACATTAGGCTCCAACTGTTCCTATTAAGCTACATTAGGCTCCAACAGCTCTTTCTGTTCCTATTAAGCTACATTAGGCTCCAACAGCTCTTTCTGTTACTATTAAGCTACATTAGGCTCCAACTGTTCCTATTAAGCTACATTAGGCTCCAACAGCTCTTTCTGTTCCTATTAAGCTACATTAGGCTCCAACAGCTCTTTCTGTTACTATTAAGCTACATTAGGCTCCAACACCTCTGTTCCTATTAAGCTACATTAGGCTCCAACTGTTACTATTGAGCTACATTAGGCTCCAACAGCTCTGTTCCTATTAAGCTACATTAGGCTCCAACTGTTCCTATTGAGCTACATTAGGCTCCAACTGTTCCTATTAAGCTACATTAGGCTCCAACAGCTCTGTTCCTATTAAGCTACATTAGGCTCCAACTGTTCCTATTGAGCTACATTAGGCTCCAACAGCTCTTTCTGTTACTATTAAGCTACATTAGGCTCCAACAGCTCTGTTAATTTTTTGGCAGTTAATTTGATCTTTTGAAGGTAGTCAGTTTCCTTGTGTAATTTTTTGGGGGATTATAAAAATTATATATTTTTGGAAACCTTACAGGATGAAGAATCAGAAAATCTTTAATTCCAAATTTTCCAGGGTCAATATGGCAGCCATCTTGGATTTTCAAAATGGGGACCTTTAAATGCTAATTTCTCAATCTCACAACCTTTAAATGCTAATTTCTCAATCTCACATCTCCAAAATTACCTAGGATTGAATTTCCAGCAGTCAAATTGTCATGTTGAGTGGCAAGAAATCCAATGGTGCTGATGTCAAATAGATGTAGATCAGTGTTTCTCAAACTTTTTCAGACCAAGGACCACTTAATCAATAAAAAAAAGCCTCACGGACCACCTTCAATAGTAAATTACACAATAGGCCTCACTGAACCACTTTTATTGTATTTGCACCTTGCTTATTGTGTCAGAGAATTCATATGATTTAAACTGGCATGGCTTATGTAACGGATGCCAGCTAGCTTAGCTGTGCTTGTGGAACGTTGGTAAACCTCACTCCCCAACGCCTCAAGAGTGCTGCTGGCATGCGAGCCAGTAGCCTGGGCTATTGGTTCAATTGTTAGCGCGCTCACCTCCCGATCCGAGGTGCTGCTGTTCGCGGGTTCGAGTCCGGGCGTGTGCAGGGCTGAATCGCGCAGGTTCAACACAACGCAGGTTACACTTACATAGGCAGTGTTACAGAAATGTTTGGATTTACATGCAAGTTGGTTCAATATTGCAAATAACTCCTCTATATTATATTTTACCATGTCTACTCACGGACCACTTGGGCTAGCTTGCGGACCACCAGTGGTCCCCGGACCACACTTTGAGAAACACTGATGTAGATGATCATTGACCCATGTTTGGATTGTTGTTTTAGCTTTTACTGCCAAATAACTTCCTCAATGTTTTTTTGGTGGTGTGGTGTGGTTAGGGGGAAATTAAGATGTGGATGTTGAAATGTAGCCCCCCCCCCCCACACACACACACAAACACAGGTGCACCCACTCCCTCACCATGCCCTCCACACACACACACACACACAAACACAGGTGCACCCACTCCCTCACCATGCCCTCCACACACACGCCATACTCCTTTCCCCCCCACACATGTACACCCCACTCCACACACACCTCATTACCCCCCCCCCCCCCCCCCCTCACACACACACCCTATTATTACACCCCCCCCCCCCTCCCCACACACACACACAATCATTACCCCTCCCCAACACACACATACATCAGTACATCAGTACACTATACACCCCCTCCCCACACACACATACATCAGTACACCATACAACCCCCCCCCCCCACACACACACACACACACTCATGAGAACACATGCACACAGAAGCACACACACTAGAAAATTCCATGGCTTCCTGTTCTGGTATCGTCACATCAGTCCGACCTTGCAATGCTGTGCAGATCTGGCTAAATATTTCGCCACAACCATGCCTTCGGTTTAGCCCGATTCGATCGAATGTGCCCGCTGATCTGACGATACCATACCAGGAAGCCGTGGAATGCACATCATTAAACCGGAAACCGGAAATGCATTTTTTTCCTTTTCAACTCGTTTAGCAGCTGCCTGTGTGCGCGGAGTGAATCGCAGGTCCGCATCTTCTGTCGCGTTAGCATGCGCCCTCGACTAGCAGTTAGCCGGCTCCCTACAAGTAAACAAGGATGCGTCCCTCCTCCCCAATAACAAGGACCTTTCGGTGGCACGGTGCTTTTCTCTGTCTGCTACCGGTGTGGTTGCTGGGAAATCAAAAATGACCAGTCCAACAATATTGAAAATACATCCGCTGTCAACTCAGTTGAAAATG
Organism: Alosa sapidissima; assembly: GCF_018492685.1. Lineage (NCBI taxonomy): Eukaryota > Metazoa > Chordata > Actinopteri > Clupeiformes > Clupeidae > Alosa > Alosa sapidissima. The sequence continues at coordinate 31,079,435 of NC_055975.1, forward strand.
ATGCTATTTTGACGCGTAAGCGCACTGTTTTATTTTTTTAATTATTATTAGGCGCTAGCTAGCTAGCGACATGGCTAGCCGCTTTGCTGCAGTGATGGTGTTTTTAATGTTTTAAGTGAAGCTCGTGTAGTGGAAGTTATTCATAAATATGTCAACCTTTTGTTGAAAATACGCAGTATTTATTTTTTTCTTTTTGATGACCGTACCGAATGTGTCAATTTTTACACGAGTAAATCTGAGTTTGTCTTTGTATTTTTAATGCCATCCTAATCCGTTATTTGCAATAACGTTAGCTAGATAATCTCTCTGTCCCGTTAGCCGTTTTAGCTGCCACTGTTGTCCGGGCACTGGTAGTTTTGTTACCAGGCAGACGGAGCCGTTTCCGAGTCAAATAACAGTAGACTTTGCGGAGGACACCAACCGACTGTCCGAGCAGGTGTCTCTTCGACCCCCACTGCGCAGTCCGCCAGTTGCCTCTTGTGTTCTGACCCTTACGCTGCGATGTTTTGATAGAGGACAGCTCGGGACCAGCGGCACCGTACAGTTGGAGCGGGTGGATGTTTGAGTTAGGAGATGCCGCAGCGGCCGCGAGGACCCCTGAAATCAGCTGTGACCACGCGGTGAGCGAGATAAAGAGACGCTTCTCTCGAGAGGGAGATAAAGACAGTCAGGCCTCGCTCGCTCGTGCTGCTCAGGGACTGCTGCATTGTTGCCGCGTGGTGTTAATTCTCTGGCGACATCACCGAGAAAACGAGCTGTCAAGCAAAGAGTGGTTTCTTTTCTACCCCCTTCACTGACACCCAACTCTGTCCCGGTTGTCATGGAACCGTGTGCGCGTGGCGGCGGCGGCGGCAGCACGTTGCAGCAGCTGCGCGAGGATGCGGCACTCGCGCTCGCTCTCACTCACACGCACACCACCCTGAAGTCCAAGAGTCTCCCGGCCCTGAACGAGAGCGGCAGCGCCCAGCGCGCCGACCCACCGAGCTCCGATACGACCGCTCCGGCTCCCGCGCCCGCGCCAGAGACCTCCCCCTCAGACTGCAGCCTGGTGGGCCTGAGCGGCTCACCCACACACCCCCCCGCCGCCACCAGCGCGCACACACACACACACACACACACACACACTCAGTCCCTCAGCAGCGCGTGGTGGGGAGCGTTGGCGGAGCGCCGGCGCCGGATGTGGCACACTTTCGCCTCGGACGCGCGCTGCTTCCTGGTGTGCATGAGCTACCTGACGCTGGTCCAGTCTCTGCTGGTGTCGGGCTACCTGAGCAGCGTCGTCACGACGATGGAGCGCCGCTTCCGGCTGCGCAGCGCGGAGTCCGGCCTGCTGGTCAGCTGCTTCGACTGCGGCAGCCTGCTGGTCGTCGTCTTCATCAGCTACTTCGGGGGGCGTGGCCACAGGCCGCGCTGGCTGGCGGCGGGGGCGGTCCTCATCGCGCTGGGCGCCGCCCTCTTCACCCTGCCGCACTTCCTGGCGCCGGCCTATCAGCTGGAGGAGCAGGGCAACAGCTCCGCCCTGGGGGAGGGGCTCTGCGAGGCGGCCGGGTCCGACACACACTCCGTCACACACACACACACGGCTCTGCAGTCCGCCGAGGCTAACGGCAGCAGCGGCGGCGTTGTGGGCGTGGCCAGGGGAGCTAGGGCGCAGGTGTGCCGGCGGGATTGGGAGGGGCGGGAGCACAAGCTCTACGTGACGCTATTCGTCGTTGCTCAGCTGCTGGTGGGCATGGGGTCCACCCCCATCTACACTCTCGGCCCCACCTACCTGGACGACAACGTCAAGAAGGAGAACGCCTCACTCTACCTGGGTAAGAGAGTGTTTGTGTGTGTGTGTGAGAGAGAATGCCTGAGAGAGAGTGTGTGTGTGTGTGTGTGTGTGAGTGCCTCACTCTACCTGGGTAAGAGAGTGTGTGGTTGTGTTTACATCACTCTACTACGTGTGTGTGTTCATAACATTCTACGTGTGTGTGTAGAATGCCTTGTTCGACCTAGATCTGGTGTGCATCCGAGAATCTGTGTTATAAGAATGGTTGTGTGTAGTATAGTAGTATTGAAGTGTGCCACATTATTTAGAAACCAACGCACAGACCAACACGCACACACCAACGCACACACAAACGCACAGACCAACACACACACACCAACGCATACACCAACGCACTAACCAAAACACACACCGGCGCTGATGCACACACCAACGCACTAATTAACGCATACACCAACACACACAATTAGGATTCAGTTCTATTGTGTTTCTGTGTAGATTAGGATTCCGTTCTATTAAACCCTGGTGTTTGCCAATTAAAATGGTTGGCGCTGATGTGCACTGCAAGTGATGGCATTCTCCTGTCGTGCCAGCATGGCACCACTTAACCTACGCCAGCGGGGCACCCCTTAATTACGCCAGCGTGGCCCTTAATTACGCCAGCGTGGCCCTTAATTACGCCCTTAATTACGCCAGCATGGCCCTTAATTACGCCAGCATGGCCCTTAATTACGCCAGCGTGGCCCTTAATTACGCCAGCGTGGCCCTTAATTACGCCCTTAATTACGCCAGCATGGCCCTTAATTACGCCAGCATGGCACCCCTTAACTTACTGCAGTCTGTTTGGGCCAACTCTGCACACCTGGATTTGGGGCTTTCCTCTTCTTCCTCTCCTCCTCCTCTTCCTCTCCTCCTCCTCTTCCTCCTCCTCTCCTCCTCTCTCTCCTCCTCCTCTTCCTCTCCTCTCCTCCTCTTCCTCCTCTCCTCCTCTTCCTCTCCTCCTCCTCTCTCCTCCTCTTCTCTCTCCTCCTCTTCTCTCTCCTCCTCCTCCTTTCTCTCCTCCTCCTGAACGAGTACTTACATCCTTTCGATTTCTTACAGGTTGGGTCGTTGTTGCCCACAACACACTAGATTTCTGCTGATGAATGACGTCATTGACGCATTTGAAAGGCTTTTTAGAACAAATAAGTGACTGAAAAAATATAATACTCAGCTGTATTTTCTCTGCCCCCTCTTTTGAATGCAGCATTCAAATTTCTAGACAAAAAATTATATCCTGAGAAAAGTGGATTTTGAGGGGTACAGCTCCATAGACCTCCATGCATTCTGCACTCGTGAACGAGCGCCCTCACGTGGAACCACAGAAGGAACTGCAACCAGTTTAGAAACCAGAAGTTTTCCGAGAGTGGCAGTTCTCCCCTTATTATGCCCAAGTGTAATAGTTTAAAAATCAATATGAAGTATTCAAATTACTAAATATGTTTAGCTACTAATAATTATACAGATTATGAAAATACTATACATTATTAACTAAATACACTTTATATAAATTTCAAAATATATGAAGTAGTGTGTGTGGAGAGAGTCAGGCAGAATCTGGGATGGCCACTGGTGTATGATCACACTACAGTATATTCAATAGTACTGATGCCAATGACATCACTGATGACGCCCTCCCCCCAAATTGTGTAAATCCCCCCCTACATGAAGAACCTAAGGGAGGAATGCCCCCCATTTTGAAAAATGAATTTTATGCCCTGGTAAATTAGATGTTTGTTGTAACTGTGTGTGTGTGTGTGAATTAGATGTTTGTTGTAACTGTGTGTGTGTGTGTGTGTGTGTGTGTGTGTGTGTAAATTAGATGTTTGGTGGGTAACACTTGACTTTAGGCTTCTACATTAGAGTGACATGACACTGTCATAACTCTAACCCTAACTTGTCATGATAAAAGCCGAATGACACTTACAGAGGCGAGTGACAGATGCATTATGTCATAAACGTTTATATCTTGTTTATAATGTTTATGACACGTTCATGACAGTGTCATGTCACTCTTATGTAGATAACTTCAAGTAAAGTGTAACCGTTTGGTGTAACTGTGTGTGTGTGTGTAAATTGTGTGTACTGTATTTGTTAATAATGTGTGTGTGCTAACTGTGAGTGTGTGTGTGTGTGCTAACTGTGAGTGTGAGTGTGAGTGTGTGTGTGTGTGTGTGTGTGTGTGTGCTAACTGTGAGTGTGTGAGCTAACTGTGTGAGTGTGTGTGTGGTGCACGTGAGTGTGTGTGCTAACTGTGAGTGTGTGTGTGTGTGGTGCACGTGTGCTAACTGTGTGTGTGTGTGTGTGTTTCAGCTATCATGTATGTGATGGGGGCCCTGGGGCCAGCTGCTGGCTATCTGCTGGGAGGAGTCATGATCGGCTACTATGTCCACCCCTACACACACGTCACCATCGACCAGAACGACCCGCGCTTCATAGGCAACTGGTAACACACACACACACACACACACGTCACCATCGACCAGAACGACCTGCGCTTCATAGGCAACTGTTAACACACACACACACACGTCACCATCGACCAGAACGACCCGCGCTTCATAGGCAACTGGTAACACACACACACACACACACACACACACACACACACACACACACTGGTCACCATCGACCAGAACGACCTGCATTTCATAGGCAACTGGTAACACACACATACACACACACTAGGGGTGTAACGGTTCATGTATTCGTATTGAACCGAAACGGTACGGGCGTCACGGTTCGGTGCATGAATTTACACGGAGAATACACGGTATAAAAATACATAAAACTCGTGTGCGGATTAATTAATGTCATGCGCAATTACTGTTAAGTAGCGAGAGTTACGGGAGTTCTTTAGCGGCACCTAACGCTAATCTGTAGCCTCGCCTTAGCTCTGAAGCTCTGATTGGCGCCTATGTTTTTTTTGTCAGGTCGTCGGTCGAGTCCGTCAGTCATTAGCAGCACTAAGGTTAGACCCACAAGAGTTAGAGGATCCGCTGGTCTCTTTAAGATCGCAAGTTTGAGAACTTCAGTTACAGTAACGTTAGTACAGGCGAGAGAGTGGTGGATAAGATGAAACTGTGTGTCGGCGTTGTTCAGCAGTTGTTGGGTATGTGAGTGGAAAAAATGCTACACATATTCGAAGCCATCACCCAGATGATGTAGGCTACCAATCACTGTAACGAGGGGAAAAAACTTCCCCCTGCGCTTCAGCAGCCTTTGGATACACATACAAATAGGGCCAAAACCTATGGCTTAAATTAAATGATTTCTTAATGACAGAAAGCTATGTAAATCGCGTGGTAATTACCTTTATGTTGGGGTAACTTGTAACTTCTCACATGAGGAGCTGGTAGTGTTAAGTGCATAGACAGCAAAATAAAGTGACAACGCTAACCAGGCTAATAAACAAACCATGCTACGGTGAGTTAACGTCAAAAGGCAAAGTCACGTAACTTCTATTTGTAGTGTGTTTATGAAATGAAAGGAGCAATTTCGTTTTTTGAAAAAAGGCAAAATAGTGTGATATTTTCAGTTAGTAGGCTAGATTATTACTTTACACACAATAAAAAAAATATTGAGGCAAATTGTAGACCCTTCCATATACAACTAAACACAGATGTTGAAGGTCTTGCTTAAGTGGATTTTTAAAAATAATTTTTCTATGTAATTTGCACTTTCAGAAATAAGAGATGCTGTAGGCCTATTTTCAGTTTTATAGCTGATTGTCTTATTTTGTTTACAAGTTACAGATGGAGTCTGTACTTATTGTACTGTTTAGCCTACATCTTACACACTTCAGGCTGTTGCAGATAGCTCAGGGAAGAGACTGTATGACAACTAGGTGGTACAGCCTGAGACATGTACAAAAAAAAAATGCTTTCTGCATTTTTGTTTTGCTTTTCCCTCCATTGTACCAAACTCGTACTGAACCGTGATGTCCGAACCGAGGTATGAACCGAACCGTCACTTCTGTGTACCGTTACACCCCTAACACACACACACACACACATACACACACACACACACACTGGTCATATGTAGGTGGTGACACACACTCTCTGTCACACACTGGTCATATGTTGGTGGTCACACACACACACACTGGTCATGTGTTGGTGGTCACACACACACACACTGGTCATATGTTGGTGGTCACACACACACACACACTGGTCATGTGTTGGTCTCCCTTTTCCTGCCCCAGGTGGAGTGGGTTCCTGATGTGTTCGGTTGCCATGGCGCTGGTTATCGTGCCGATGCTGGCCTTCCCTCAGAAGCTGCCCCCCCGCCACAAGCGCCGCCGCAAGAAGCAGGCCCTGCACGCCGCGCACGATGATGATGTCATGAAGGAGAAGAAGCAGGGCCAGCAGACCTCAATGGGCTTCGGCAAGGACCTAAAAGGTGTGTGTGTGTGTGTGTGTGTCTGTCTGTCTGTCTGTCTGTCTGTCTGTTTTATGTGTGTGTGTGTTTGTGTTTGTATATATATGTGTGTGTTTGAGGTCTGTTGTGTGTTGGTGATTTTAATGTTCTCTGCATACTATGTAGGGGTGGAACGATGCACAGATGTCACGCTCGGCTCATAAATGCAGAAGGCAATTCTTTGTATTGTGCATGTCTCAGGCTGTAGGGCCTACTAACTACCTAGTGATAAAATCTCTCCCCTGAGCTAACTGCAACAGCCTGAAGTGTGCAGATGTAAACAGTAAACAAGTACCCCACATCATCTGCAGACTCAATCTGTAACTTATAAACAAAATAAGACAATCAGCTATAAAACTGAAAATAGGCCTACAGCATCTCTTATTTATGAAAGTGCAAATTACATAGAATAATGATTTTTAAAAATCCACTTAGGCAAGACTTTCAACATCCGTGTTTGGTTGTATATGGAAGGGTCTACAGTTTGCCTCAATATTTTTCAGTGTGCATACAGTAATAATCGACTAACTGTGAAAATGTCACACTATTTTGCTTTCTTTAAAAAAAAAAATGAAATTGCTCCTTTCGTTTCATAAACGGATTAGCCTAACTAAACGTCATATGACTTTACTGTTCGCATGGTTTGTTTATTAGCCTAGTTAGCGTTGACACTTGACACTTGACACTTACAGCTTCATGTGAGAGCACAACACAAGTTTCCCTCACATAAAGGTGATCACCACACGGTTTACACCAGCTCTTCATGTGAGAGCACAACACAAGTTACCCTCACATAAAGGTGATCACCACACGGTTTACACCAGCTCTTCATGTGAGAGCACAACACAAGTTGCCCTCACATAAAGGTGATCACCACACGGTTTACACCAGCTCTTCATGTGAGAGCACAACACAAGTTTCCCTCACATAAAGGTGATCACCACACGGTTTACACCAGCTCTTCATGTGAGAGCACAACACAAGTTGCCCTCACATAAAGGTGATCACCACACGGTTTACACCAGCTCTTCATGTGAGAGCACAACACAAGTCACATAAAGGTGATCACCACACGGTTTACACCAGCTCTTCATGTGAGAGCACAACACAAGTCACATAAAGGTGATCACCACACGGTTTACACCAGCTCTTCATGTGAGAGCACAACACAAGTCACATAAAGGTGATCACCACACGGTTTACACCGCTTTCTATCATTACAAAATCATTTTAAGCGTTTTGGCCCTATTTGTATGTGTATCTAAAGGCTGGAGAAGCACTGCAGGGAGACGTTTTTTGTCTCGTTCGAGTGATTGGTAGACCTACATCTGGGTGATGGAGTCGTATGTGCGTTAGCATGTTCAATGCATTTCCACTCACATACAGTACCCAACAACTGATGAAACAATGCCGACACAGTCTTATCCACCACTCTCTCGCCTGTACTACTGTAACTGACTGGGAAACCGAAGTTTTCCCAAACTTGCGATCTTAGAGAGACCTCTCTTGTGGGCCACCACCACTCATCATACCCGTCCTTAGTGCTGCTGCTGACTGACTCACTCATCATACCCGTCCTTAGTGCTGCTGCTGTCTCTGACTCACTCATCATACCCGTCCTTAGTGCTGCTGCTGTCTCTGACTGACTCACTCGACCGTCGACCTGACAAAAAATGGTAACCTACGTAGGCAGCCCTCGGCTACCTATGCGCCAATGAGAGCTACACAGAGCTGAAGCGGGACTACAGATTAGGTGTCCCTAATGAGCTCGCGTATCCAATGAGAGCTTCACAGAGCTAAAGCCGGACTACAGAGTAGGTGTCCCTAATGAACTCTCATATCGAACAGTAGTTCCGCATTGCATTCATTAATTTGTTTTAGTTTTATGTATTTTTATACCGTGTATTCTCTGTGTAAATTCATGCACTGAACCGTGACGCCCGCACTGTTTCGGTTCAATACGAATACATGTACCGTTACACCCCTAATACTGTGTGTGCGTGTGTGTGTGGGCGTGCATGTGCGTGCATGTATGTGCGTGTGTGTGTGCGTGCGTGCGGCGTGTGTGCGTGTGTGTTGCAGAGCTCCCGAGGGCGGCGTTCCGTATCCTGAGCAACGTGACGTTCCTCTTCATGAGCCTGTCCTACACGGCCGAGTGCGCCATCGTCACCGCCTTCATCACCTTCATCCCCAAGTTCATCGAGTCGCAGTTCAGCATCCCCGCATCCAGTGCCAGCATCTACACTGGTACACACACACACACACACACACACTACACACACACACATACACACACACAGAGTTCAGCATCCCCGCATCCAGTGCCAGCATCTACACTGGTACACACACACACACACACACACACACACACACACACACATGCTTGTAGTGCCTCCACTAGCCTGCGCGTCTTTTCTCACACACACACGTTAAACACACACACACCATAAACAGCAAGACGTGATGTGGCCACAGAGCAGCACATAATAATAGGCTAATATCAAGTTGATTTGCTCACTTGCATCTCTCCAGTTTGTGTTGCTAACCTGTGGGATTTAGGTAATTTGGGCCTACTATTGGGTTTAACATCATTTAGAGATAGGCTACGCAACCTTGGCAAACTTTTACATCTGGAGAGAGCTCCTTGCTAACTATCCCACTAGCTCAGGTCTTTTACATCTGGAGAGAGCTCCTTGCTAACTATCCCGCTAGCTCAGGCAAACTTTTACATCTGGAGAGAGCTCCTTGCTAACTATCCCGCTAGCTCAGCACTAGCTAACTATCCCGCTAGCTCAGCACTAGCTCCTTGCTAACTATCCCGCTAGCTCAGCACTAGCTCCTTGCTAACTATCCCACTAACTCAGGTCAAGTCTGTTATTGGTGTAGTGCTCACCAAAATCAGAAATGAACATTGCAAGACACTTAGAGCCAGATGTGTGTACATTTGTGTGTGTGTGTTAGTACATCTAGCCCTTTAGTTCTTCTATGATCCCAGAAAGATTTTCTTCATCTTGTTAGTTTTTTGAACATTTATTTGATCTAATGACAAAACCTAATGAATTGCATCCACATGCACTGTACTAGTTTTCACTTATTTCTTAAAGTGGCAGGCACTCAATTACACACACCACCAATGCACACTCAATTAGACCTACACACCACATTACACACACCACCAATGCACACTCAATTAGACCTACACACCACATTACACACACCACCAATGCACACTCAATTAGACCTACACACCACATTACACACACCACCAATGCACACTCAATTAGACCTACACACCACATTACACACACCACCAATGCACACTCAATTAGACCTACACACCACATTACACACACCACCAATGCACACTCAATTAGACCTACACACCACATTACACACACCACCAATGCACACTCAATTAGACCTACACACCACATTACACACACCACCAATGCACACTCAATTAGACCTACACACCACATTAAAGATATGCCCAAGTGTAATAATTAAAAAATCAATATGAAGTATTCAAATGACCTAAATATTTTTAGCTACTAGTAATTATGCAGATTATAAAATACTATACATTATTTACAAAATATATACACTTATATATGAATTCCAAAATATATGTAATAGAAACATATGACATAAGCCATCATTTTCTGTGTGTGTGTGCGTGTGCGTGCGTGCATGTGTGGTGTGTGTGTGTGTGTGTGGCGTGTGCGTGCGTGCATGTGTGGTGTGTGTGTGTGGCGTGTGCGTGCGTGTGTGTGTGTGTGTGTGTGGCGTGTGCGTGCGTGCATGTGTGGTGTGTGCGTGTGTGCGTGTGCGCGTGCGTGCGTGTGTGTGTGTGTGTTAGGCGTGATCATCGTGCCCAGTGCGGGCGTGGGCATCGTGCTGGGCGGCTACATCATTAAGCGTCTGAAGCTGGGTGAGCGGGAGAGTGCTCAGCTGGCGCTGGTCTGCAGCGGGGTGTCCCTCCTCTGCTTTTCCACCCTGTTCATCACCGGCTGCGACAGCATCAACCTGGGGGGCATCAACATCCCCTACACACAGGGGTGAGCACACACACACACACACACACACACACACACACACACACACACACACACACACACACACACAGCATCAACCTGGGGGGGCATCAACATCCCCTACACACAGGGGTGAGTACACACACACACACACACACACACACAGCATCAACCTGGGGGGGCATCAACATCCCCTACACACAGGGGTGAGCACACACACACACACACACACACACACACACACACACACACACACACACACACACACAGCATCAACCTGGGGGGCATCAACATCCCCTACACACAGGGGTGAGCACACACACACACACACACACACACACACACACAGCATCAACCTGGGGGGCATCAACATCCCCTACACACAGGGGTGAGCACACACACACACACACACACACACACACACACACACACACAGCATCAACCTGGGGGGCATCAACATCCCCTACACACAGGGGTGAGCACACACACACACACACACACACACACACACACACACACACACAGCATCAACCTGGGGGGGCATCAACATCCCCTACACACAGGGGTGAGCACACACACACACACACACACACACACACACACACACACACACAGCATCAACCTGGGGGGGCATCAACATCCCCTACACACAGGGGTGAGCACACACACACACACACACACACACACACACAGCATCAACCTGGGGGGCATCAACATCCCCTACACACAGGGGTGAGCACACACACACACACACACACACACACACACACACACACACACACACAGCATCAACCTGGGGGGCATCAACATCCCCTACACACAGGGGTGAGCACACACACACACACACACACACACACACACACACACACACACACAGCATCAACCTGGGGGGGCATCAACATCCCCTACACACAGGGGTGAGCACACACACACACACACACACACGTACACA
>NC_055975.1:31095655-31118155 GCF_018492685.1 Alosa sapidissima
AATAATACAAAACCCAAGCTAAAGTAATGCAAATATAATACTAAAACACAACTTAGAACTAGGCCTACTTATGTACTCGTCCCACTAACGAGTTTGTTTATTTGTTTCCCCGACCAGCGCTGTAAAGTGCAAACACACCAGCACAAGACGACTCTAGATAGGGCTGAGCTCCGCTCTGTTAAGGTTAAATGGCGGATCATTCACGAGAGGATTTTGAGATGCACAGATTCCCAAATGAACGCATATCCACAGATTTTGTTAGAGTGGTGAAATACATTCACACTGCTGACATTATATTGAGGAAAAAGTATAGCCAACCAAGCTCAAGTAGCTCAGTGTAGCCAGACGGACCTTACGTAGGCCTAAATTAGGACTTTAAAAAATATTGGCGCAAATTATCGGCCAGAATTCTGTTATCGGACCGATAATAATATTTTCATTTTTTTAATTATTATCTAATAATAATATATCGGCCGCCGATATATCTTGCATCCTTAGTTACAATGTGTGTTTATTCCTGCCGTTACAAAAAATAGCATCTCAGATAACGTTAGCGATTAGCTCACGTTGATATGGCAATAGAAAACACCTTCAGTTTTCCTTGTAGTCGCTGACGCTGACTGGTTGGCTTGTGAACAGGGCAGCTGCTTTGTACGGCTCCGCTCCCCTCCCGTCCGCTCCCGTTCATTTCTGCTCTATCCCATCACGTTAGCAACAGTGAAGTTGACTCCCGTACCACAGGACTCCCGCGGGAATACCGTGACCCGCGCGAGTCCCGAAAAATTGTCACACTCTACACACAAGACACACATCTGATACGAACACCAACCAACCAGTACACACACAACACACCCATCTGATTGTCACCCACTAATGCTCAGTCACACACACTCATGTGCGCACAAACACACATAAACACGCACACACGCTCATACTCACTCACTCACACACACACACACACACACACACACACACACTCGTGCGCACACACACACGCACTCAGAAACATACACACATAAACACACACGCGCATTACACCTCACACACATTACACCTCACTCTCACACACACACACACACTCACACACACACACACACTCACTCACTCACTCACACACACACACACACACACACACACTCACACTCACACTCACTCACACACACTCACTCACACACACACACACACACACACACACACACACACACACTGGACTAAATACCTCAGCTGCCAGCTGCTCTTCTCTTTCTTCCCATGAAACTGTTCCACGAGTGTTGGCACCACACAAGTATACGAGGGTGTGTGTGTGTGTGTGTGTGTAAAACTCCACGAGTGTTGGCACCACACAAGTATACGAGGGTGTGTGTGTGTGTGTGTGTAAAACTCCACGAGTGTTGGCACCACACAAGTATACGAGGGTGTGTGTGTGTGTGTGTGTAAAACTCCACGAGTGTTGGCACCACACAAGTATACGAGGGTGTGTGTGTGTGTATGTGTGTGTGAAAGAAAGAAACTGTTCCAGGAGTGTTGGCACCACACAAGTATACGAGGGTGTGTGTGTGTGTGTGTAAAACTCCACGAGTGTTGGCACCACACAAGTATACGAGGGTGTGTGTGTGTGTGTGTGTAAAACTCCACGAGTGTTGGCACCACACAAGTATACGAGGGTGTGTGTGTGTAAAACTCCACGAGTGTTGGCACCACACAAGTGTGTGTGTGTGTGTGTAACTGTTCCAGGAGTGTTGGCCCCACACAAGTATACAAGGGTGTGTGTGTGTGTGTGTATGTGTGTGTGAAAGAAAGAAACTGTTCCAGGAGTGTTGGCCCCACACAAGTATACAAGGGTGTGTGTATGTGTGTGTGAAAGAAAGAAACTGTTCCAGGAGTGTTGGCCCCACACAAGTATACAAGGGTGTGTGTATGTGTGTGTGAAAGAAAGAAACTGTTCCAGGAGTGTTGGCACCACACAAGTATACAAAGGTGTGTGTATGTGTGTGTGAAAGAAAGAAACTGTTCCAGGAGTGTTGGCCCCACACAAGTATACAAAGGTGTGTGTATGTGTGCGTGAGAGAAACTCCAGGAGTGTTGGCACCACACAAGTATACAAGGGTGCTAGGTGGCCACATGTACATGCACATACACTCTCACACGCACACACATGCACATACGCACACACACATACCCTCTCGCACACATGCACTTACACACACACACCTAATCTCTCACACACCCACACACATACTCAGACACACACACCCACATTCTCTGGTGGTGAGTGGTGTGTGTTCGTTGATGGCCCAACACCACCACTATGCAACCTGCTCTGTTTACCTGATCTCTCACTCTCAGCACAGGACAAGTCCACCTGTGCAATTCTGGCAGATTCATGTATTATTTTGCCCTTTGGCCAGGGATACACACACACATATATACACACACACACACAAATACTCGCTTGCAGCCGTAGTGCTGTAACTTGCCATCGTTGTCACTAGACAGACCACTGCCATCTGAAGGAGATCTGATGGAGGTTGTTGCCATGGTGAGGACCTTTGAAACAAACCACTGACCCCATGCCAACTATTGAACTACGAAAAGTGTCCATTGGTGCATTTACATGGAGTATTTCTGTATGAACTGTTCCTTCCTCTGCCGTGTCATTCTGAAGGGGGCCTTGGGGCTCTTTCTGCTCATTAGCCTGATCTGTTTGGTTAGCGAATGGCTGAGGTAATCAGGCTAGCTTAGCTTGGTTAGCAAGTAAGAGTTCGCTTTGATCATCAGGCTGAGTTAGCCTGGCTTGCTAGTTAGCAAAACACTCAGTTCGCCTGGCTTGCTGGTTAGCAAGACGCTCAGTTAGCCTGGATAGCTGGTTAGAAAGTGGCGGAGTTAGCTAGTTAGTTACAAGACTGGAGGGAAGTGACCTGGCTTCACCGTAACACGGAGGCTGAGGGAAGTGACCTGACTTCACCTTAACCCTGCTCTCCCATCCTGAGTGAAAGTCACTATTCCTGCTCCTCACTGCTCCTCCTCCTGCTCATCAAGACTCCTTGTTCTCTCCTCAGAGAACCACTGGGTCCACAGAGAGGGGAATGTGTGTATGTGTTGAGGAGGGGAATGTGTGTGTGTGTTTAGGAGGGGAATTTGTGTGTGTGTGTGTGTGTATTGTAGAGGGGAATGTGTGTGTGTGTGTGTGTTAAGGAGGGGAATGTGTGTGTGTATTGGAGAGGGTGTGTGTGTGTGTGTGTATGTTGGGCAGGAGCAAGAAATAAACAGTCGGGGAGGGGAGTGAGTGTGTATGTGTGTGTTGGGAAGGGGGAATGAGTGTGTGTGTTGGGGAGGGGGAGGGGGGCTGACGGGAGATGGTAGTCCCATCACTGTAGACCTAATTTTAGTTTACCATGTCGTTGCCATGACACCTCTAAGGGGTTGAGGGGTGGGGGAGGGGATGTGTTTGTTTACATATGATGTATCAATAAACGAAAGAAATTAAGAAATACACCCTGTGTGTGTTGTGTGTGTGTGTGTAGGTAACCATGGGGACATGAAGCATAATTACACCCCCAGCTAATTTGGGCGTGCATGCATGTGTGAAGTAAACTAAAGCACAGCCAGTTTAATACAACAGCATTCATTTCACCTGTCTGTGTGCATGTTCATGAATGGCTTCCTTAGGGCTGATGGAGGTGTGTGTGTCCAGTGAGATATTACGGCATCTTTTAGACCAGGGCAGGAGAACAAGCCTTAGAGTTAATTGGTTACAGCAACAGTGAGATCTGCCCCAGATTACGAACTTCCTGACTCCCATCTCTGTCCAAATCTCTGGTCAGATCACAAGCTGCAACTTGGCTGGGTGATTCTGGAGATGTTAATCTCAAATAATGTGTATCTCTAGATGTAATAATACATTCCCACACAGAGATGTTCTGTTTAGGGGATGTACAGAGAGAGGCAAAGTCTGAAACTAGAAACCTCTGCCACTCTCGGAGTCATTATCCTGCCTGGACAACCCCAAAACACGGTGTATAGTAGCCTATACCACCCGCAAGCACACGATGGCACAAGAGACTCTTATTTTGGCTACATTCTTCCTATAGCATTACAAACCGGAAATACAAAAAAACAATAACATTGAGCGAAGCCACTGTCGCGATCACGTTTATTCCAGAGACAGGTGTGATCCAGAGGCTAGACTTCACGGAATCCAAATAATAGTGAAGGTTATAATTCGACTACGTGACATCTTGAAACCTTGTCCGTTGATCTCACGGGATCCTGCCTTGGCTCGCGAGTCTCGCTGCGGGTGAAGAGAGAATGGCGAATTACCGAACGTTCCACTCACAGCTCACGAGTATCATGGAGACGCTGACTCGCGCGGCTGTGGCGGAGATATGCGAGCTCGTGGATGACGGTTATGCTGTACTGCACTTAGAGATCTCGCGCCACCAGAAGGAGAACGAGGAGCTGCGGCAAAAGCTGCAGCTGATTGAGAGCATCATCGCGCGCGGCGCCGGTGGAGGACCAGCGACAGAGAAAACCGTCGCTGCGCGTGACACTCGTGGCCTTGATGGGCTGGGGCGCGAGACGCGCGGGAAGCTAGTGATGGTGGAAGAGTGTATGGTATGAAACTCCCACAGCTAAAAACTACACTAACACACAAACACTCTCAGAGAGGCTGTCCATTTGTTTCAACTTTATGCTTGGACCATTAGGTTGTGAATGATATTGATTGGTTGTGGATGCTTCTTTCAGTCACGTGACGTGGAAGAGAGCCAGCCAATCACTATACAGGTTAAACAGGAAGAACCGGAACTGCATGGAACAGGTGTGTTAATTCACTACAAAACACAGACACACACACACACACTTGTGGAACAGGTATGGTAATTAATCACAGAACACACATTGTCCCAGACCAGAGTTCATACACCATAGACACATCAAATACATACAAACAAATACCCATCATACAACAGTGACACATGCACATACAGACACACAGATTAAGCCTGCATGTGTGTGTCTTTATTTGTGTATTTATTTGTGTGTGTGTGTGTGTGTGTGTGCAGGTGCAGGCGAACATGGAGAAGGGGTTGATGTTACCCAGGATTCTTTGGGTGAAGACGTGGAGGAGGTGCCCACTGACATGGCAACTCAGAGAGCTCTGAGTGCCACACACACACACACCCATGCAGACAGCCTGGACACACACGCACACACCCGTGCAGACAGCCTGGACACACACACACTCACCCACTCTGCTCTAGAACTGTCCTCGGCCATTCTGCTAGAGAGTGATGAGGAGAATACACTGGCCGACACTCTGGACTCACACACACACTCCGACGCACACACACACTCCGACGCACACACAGACTCGGACACACACACCCAGTCGGATGCCTTCTCGGACATACAACACACTCCTTCTGACCCGCAGGTGGACGCACAGCTGGACACACACGCCCAGGCGCTGTCCTTCCTGGACAGAGTGTGTGTGAAGCGTGAGGGCGCGGTGGCCGGAGTGTGTGAGCTGGTGGCGGACTGGCGCTCACGCTCGGCCAACGCACGACCCGCCCTCACGCACACACACACACACACCCTCTCACACACACACACGGCCCTCTCACACACACACACGGCCCTCTCACACACACACGGCCTACCCTCCTCCGGCGGCCTCTCACACACACACTCTGCCCTCTTCAGCCTGCTTCCCCGCGCACACACACACGGTCAGGCGCTCACACACACACGCTCGGGAGGCGGTGGGTGCAAGCGTAGCTTCATCTGCGCGTTCTGTGGTAAGAGCTTCACGACAGCACAGAGTCTGGACACACACACGCGCATCCACACGGGCGAGCGACCGTTCCGCTGCGGGCAGTGCGGCAAACGCTTCACACAGTCGGGTCACCTGACCGCCCACCAGACCGTCCACACGGGCGAGCGGCCCCACCCCTGCGCGCACTGCTCCAAGCGCTTCGCCGGGAAACAGTACCTGCGCATACACATGAGGAAGCACCACCCCGAGCAGCAACACACATAACACACACACACATAACACACACACACATAACACACTAGGGGTGTAACGGTACACAGAAGTGACGGTTGGGTTCATACCTCGGTTCGGACATCACGGTTCGGTACGAGTTCGGTACAATGGAGGGAAAAGCAAAATAAAAATGCAGAAAGCATTTTTTTTTTTATTGTGCATGTCTCAGGCTGTACCACCTAGTGTCATACAGTCTCTTCCCTGAGCTATCTGCAACAGCCTGAAGTGTGTAAGATGTAGGCTAAACAGTACAATAAGTACCCAGACTCCATCTGTAACTTGTAAACAAAATAAGACAATCAGCTATAAAACTGAAAATAGGCCTACAGCATCTCTTGTTTCTGAAAGTGCAAATTACATAGAATAATGAAATTTAAAAATCCACTTAAGCAAGACATCCGTGTTTAGTTGTATATGGAACGGTCTACAATTTGCCTCAATATTTTTCAGTGTGTGTACAGTAATAATCTACTAACTGTGAAAATATCACACTATTTTGCCTTCTTTTAAAAAAAACTAATTGCTCCTTTCATTTCATAAACAGACTACAACTAGAAGTCACGTGACTGCCCTTCGACGTTAACTCACCGTAGCATGGTTTGTTTATTAGCCTGGTTAGCATTGACACTTTCTTTTACTGTCTATGCAGTTAACACTACCAGCTCCTCATGTGAGAAGTTACAAGTTACCCTAACATAAAGGTAATTACCACGCGATTTACATAGCTTTCTGTCATTCCGAAATCGTTTAATTTAAGCCATAGGTTTTGGCCCTATTTGTATGTGTAGCCTATCCAAAGGCAGGTGAAGCGCAGGGGAAGTTTTTTTTTTTTTTCTCGTTTCAGTGATTGGTAGCCTACATCATCTGGGTGATGGCTTCGAATATGTGTAGCATGTTCGATATTTCCACTCACAAACCCAACAACTGCTGAACAACGGCGATCACACAGTTTCATCTTATCCACCACTTTCTCGCCTGTACTACTGTAACTGAAGTTCTTAAACTTGCGATCTTAAAGAGAACAGCGGATCCTCTAACTCTTGTGGGTCGTCACCACTCGCTTAGTAGCTAGTGCTGCTATCTCTGACCGACGACCTTACAAAAAAATAACATAGGCGCCAATCAGAGCTTCAGAGCTAAGGCGAGGCTACAGATTAGCGTTAGGTGTCGCTAAAGAACTCTAGTAACTCTCGTACTTAACAGTAATTGCGCATGACATTAATTAATCCGCACACAAGTTTTATGTATTTTTATACCGTGTATTCTCCGTGTAAATTCATGCACCGAACCGTGACACCCGTACCGTTTCAGTTCAATACGAATACATGAACCGTTACACCCCTATAACACACACACACACACACACAGTACCTACACATCCACATCTCGGATCACTAGGGGACTCTAAAGGCCTCCTCTTCCTCTTCCTCTTCCTCTCTGATCACTGCAGATCTGACTCAGACACACACACACACACACGTTTCTTGGGGTTTTATGCCCCCAACGTTGTCTTCAAGGCAGTGCTGCCTGGAAGACACTAGGGTTAGGGTTGGGGTTAGGATTAGGTGCCTTTAAGTCAGCGGTGGCAGTGCTGCCTGAAAGGCAACATTGGGGGCTTAAAACACCATCGAGCACACACACACACACACACACACACCTGCAGATCTGACTCACACACACACACACACCTGCAGATCTGACTCAGACACACACAGACGTTAAGCCTGTAAGACGCCCACGGTGTTGTAGAGAACTCCTATGTATACATAAAAACACAGAAGAAAAGTGTGGAATTTAACATAACATGCAGAAGAGCAGTGAATATGAGTGTGTGTGTGTGTGTAAGGCGTGACATGAAGGGCAGAGAGCCAACTAATTCATCTGTACCATGGAAAACAAAAGTGGAATAACTTTGTGGAATAAAACTAAAGGCTGTAGAAAAAAGACTGCACTGGTGTCTTTGAACAAGCGCTTCACTGGTGTGTGTGTATGTGTGTGTGTGGATGGCACGTGACCACATCCAACTAATTAAACTGGGTAAATGGGTTAAACGCTATGGGTAAGACGCTATGGGTAAAACGCTATGGGTAAGACGCTATGGGTAAAACACTATGGGTAAAACGCTGTAGCAGATCAAACCAGAGGCGCTGATGACACAGCAGTGGGGAATGAGAAGTCACGTGACGTATTCGTCTAACGCGAGTTTAAAACCGTATTAAACTCTAAAAAGTGGCTAAGCTAGCTACAGAACTCTAAAAAGTGGCTAAGCTAGCTACAGAACTCTAAAAAGTGGCTAAGCTAGCTACAGAGCAATTGACCCGAGTTCCTTACTTCCAACATCAACATTACCTCACATTCTTACTATAGCATGTATAATATATATAATACTATAACACTATATAATACTGCTACCTTTGCCTCCGTTATAATGGAAGCAATGCACTTTAAATTGTTATTTATTTTCGGAATGAAAATTCTAAAAATGTAAAACATTTTCACTGCAGTGTACAAAATAGGATAACTCAATTATGAGTAGTTTATTTACTGTTTATTGATGTAAAAATCTAGCTCTGTGGTGAATGTCAGCTGACGGTGTAGTTTCCAACTTCCCCGTGACCACGGAGCATTTTATAACGGAGAATCATCACCAGAGCTTGAATTATTCCAGTAAATAATAAGTAATAAGTAATCATTAAATAATAATGATTAAATGTAGCTGCAAGCAGCAATGAGGGGGCCAAGCAGATAGGCCGGAGTAACCATGGCAACGAAATGCTGTTAGCTCAATGCTGCAATCAGACCTATGGCCATGTACCAAGTTTGGTTTTGATACATGTAACAATTGCTGAGATATGAGCTCACTTCCTGTTTGGCGGCTTCGCCACAAATTTCGATTGGATGTGACGGGCGAACGCTTCTATCAATTGTTACAGAAATAAATGAAGTGACAAGGCATGGTCTGAAGATGGTCTGTGCCAATTTTGGTGAAGATCAGATGAAATTTGTGACCTGTGCGAAATTGTTGGAGTTTTTGATCAAATCAAATATGGCGGCCGAATAAATTATATTGATGTGACAAGTTGCCCTCAGTTGACCTAAGGACCTTTCACAGACCTTACCAGACACCACTAGTACAAATTAATTCTAAGCACAGCAGCAGCTACAGGCCAAAAGGCATGTTTGTGAATTACAGCGCCCCCTAGAGGTCAAAGGTCACCAAATTTCTTGAGGGTCCTCCTGATGGGGTCATGAGTCAATGTACCAAGTTTGGTTTTGATACATGCAAGGGTTGCTGAGATATGAGCTCACTTCCTGTTTGGCGGCTTCGCCGCAAATTTTGATTGGCTTTTACGGGCGAACGGTAATACTTCTGAAGACAAAAAGTGATAACTTTTGTGAGGCTTGGTCTGAAGATGATCTGTGTCAAATTTGGTGGGAATCAGAGAAAGTATGTGACCCCTGATACATTTTAAGTGTTTTTGATGAAATCCAAAATGGCGGAAAATCCATCATGGCGGAAAATGACGTCATAGGATACGTTGAACTCGGCTTGGTCCAAGGATTCCAACAATACCTGACTTTTGAAAATTGGACCAACAGGTCAAAAGTTACGTGCATGAACGCACGTCCAACTTTGGCCTGTTGGTGGTGCTAGAGGGTTCGAGTTGCCGACATGAAACTTGGTGACATGAATCATGGGACCGTCCCCAATCAGTGTGCCAAATTTCCCAACTTTTTACCATACGGTTCTATGGGCTGCCATAGACTCCCATTGCATATAATAAAAATAGCTGCAAGCAGCAATGAGGGGGCCAAGCAGAATAGGCCGGAGTAACCACGGCGACAAGATAGAACTCAGCAGACACTCGCGATCAACACTTTCAACAAGTGTCACATCAAACATAACTGACTTTGTAGGGCTGAATCAGGGCTGAGTATTGCCGCCGCCTCCGCCAGCCAGCCCCCCCCCACCTAATCACCCCTGCCCGTCCCACCCCGTCCTGCCCTGCCCTGCCCTTGCACGCACGCATTAGAATGAACTGGATGGAACATGTTGTCATCAGTTTCACATCCAAAAATAAAAGATCACATCAGCACATCAGCAACTACAGATCAAAATGCAATATTGCTAATCGCAGCACCCACTACAGGTCAAAGGTCAACACATTTTTTGAGCGTCCTCCTAATGGGGGCATGAATCTATGTAGTAAGTTTGGTTATGATACATGGCAGGGTTGCTGAGATATGAGTTCACTTCCTGTTTGGCGGCTTCGCCGCAAATTTCGATTGGCGATTACAGCCGAATGCTTCTGTCAATTGTTCCAGAAAGCAAAGCAATGATAAGGCATTGTCTGAAGATGGTCTATGCCAATTTTGGTGAGGATCCACTGAAATTTGTGACCTGTGAAAACTTGTACATGTTTTTGATTAAATCCAATATGGCGGCCGAATCAATTATGATGACATCACAAGTTGGCTTGGGTCGGCCTAAGAACCTCCAACAGTATTAGCAGACACCACTAGTGCATTTTAATTCTAAGCACAACTGCTGCTACAGGCCAAAAGGCATGTTTCTTAATTACAGCGCCCCCTAGAGGTCAAAGGTCACCAGCTTTCTTGAGCGTCCCCCTGATTGGGTCCTGAGACCATGGACTAAGTTTGGTTATGATAGATGAATGGGTTGCTGAGATATGAGCTCACTTCCTGTTTGGCGGCTTCGCCTCAAATTTCGATTGGCTATTATGGCCAAATGGTTTTAGTTCGAAAGACAAAAAGCAATGCATTTGTGAGACATGCTCTGAAGATGATGTGCATCAAGTTTGGAGTCAATCGGACAAAATTTGTGACCTATGAAAACTTTTAAGTGTTTTTGATAAAATTCAATATAGCGGAAAATCCATCATGGCGGAAATTGACATCATAGGGTGCATTGAACTCAGCTTAGTCCAAGGACACCAACAACACCTGGTTTTTGAAAACTCAGAGCGACAGGTCAAAGGTTAGGTGTGTGAACGCACATCCGACTTTGACCTGTTGGTGGTGCTAGAGTGTATGAGGTGCCGACTTAAAACTTGATGAAATTTATCACAGGACTGTCTCTAATCAGTGTGCCAAACTTCACAACTTTTTACCAGACGGTTCTATGGGCTGCCATAGACTTCCATGGCAGAATAATACACTTCAGCAGCTACTGGCAAAAAAAGGTTTTGCTAATTACAGCGCCCCCTAGCGGTCAAAGGTTACCAGATTGGTTGTGTGTTCTCCCAATTAGGTCAGGAGTCAATGTACTTAGTTTTCTCACCAATTGGTTTTGATAGATGCTACGGATGCTGAGATATGAGCTCACTTCCTGTTTGGCGGCTTCACCGCAAATTTTGATTGGCTGTTACGGGCGAATGGTAATACTTCCGAAGACGAAAAGAAAGTGATAACTTTTGTGAGGCTTGGTCTGAAGATGATCTGTGTAAAATTTGGTGGGAATCAGAGAAAGTATGTGACCCCTGATACATTTTAAGTGTTTTTGATGAAATCCAAAATGGCGGAAAATCCATCATGGGAAAATGACATCATAGGGTGCGTTGAACTCGGCTTGGTCCAAGGATTCCAACGATACCTGACGTTTGAAAATCGGACCTACGGGTCAAAAGTTACGTGAGTGAACACACTTCCAACTTTGGCCTGTTGGTGGCGCTAGAGGGTTCGAGTTGCCGACATGAAATTTGGTGACATGAATCATGGGACCGTCCCCAATCAGTGTGCCAAATTTCCCAACTTTTTACCAGACGGTTCTATGGGCTGCCATAGACTCCCATTGCATATAATAATAATAGGAAAACGTAGAAACACAATGAGGTCCTCGCAGCTTCGCTGCTTGGCCCCCAACTATTAACTATTGAAAAACTAAACTAGTGAAAATAAACTTCACTATTGTATACCATATTATTGCATTTAAAGAATTATTTAAAATGTAAAGAAACTTCAAATGTGTTATGTGTTTAAAAGTAGAGAGTGTATGACTTAATGCCTCTGCCTTAACTACCACCTGAAGCGTCGTGCCAAAGGAGGACAAACATGACATGACTGAGTGTGTGCTACACATGACATGACTGAGAGTGTGTGTTACATGACATGACTGAGAGTGTGTGTTACATGACATGACTGAATGTGTATTACACAACATGATTGTGAGTGTGTGTCACACATGGAGACGTTAATGTGCAACTCAGTAGTCATACAGCAGGTGGCAGCAAAACCCCACACATCCACCCTCAGTTAATTTCACTCTCTCTCTCTCTCACACTCACATACACATAATTAATTTAACACACACACAAACAGTTGGTGTAAAAGGCTTTATTTTTCAGACAGATTCAATCTGGCACTGACAGAGTCAACCTCCAAAAAGATAAACAAGAGTGTATCGTCTGCGAGTCGAATGGTCTTCCACAAAACAATTCAAAAACACACGGAGAGCTGAAAGCTTAAAGTGGCTGCTGGAGTCGTCCAATCATATTCTTGCATTTCCCCTTGGGGATCAATAAAGTATCTATATATCTATCTATCTATATGGCCACAATTTTAATAATAATCACAAGATTGTCCAATTAGATTGTATCTCATCCGAAGGGAGGTGCCTCTGCTTAAATGCTGCCAATCACAGGTTCTCTGTTTAAATGCATCTGAAACTATTTCAGTGTTCAGTTTGCTTGCTCACTCGTCCAGTGGGACCACTCCACACATCACTGTCCAGTGGGTCCACTTCACTTCACACATCACTGGATAGGAGAGGAGCGACTCGGCCATCGGCTTTAAGCGTCCACTCTCAGTGCTCACCACACAGCAGGGGCGTACAGGGCATTAGAATACACCCGTGGGGTATCTGGGGCTTTAGAATACACCCGTGGGGTATCTGGGGCATTAGAATACACCCGTGGGGTATCTGGGCATTAGAACACACCCGTGGGGTGTCTCTGAGGTCCAGCCAGAACTGCTCAACAATGGAACTCAACAATCTATTCAGCCAATCAGAAAGCAATACATTATTCAGCCAATCGGAAACATAGATGGCATTGGGAACTGGACAAGAATCATCACCAGTAAGCACATTCCCCAACATGCCTCCACCCCATGACACTGCCCATGCTGTGTGGTATACATGCAACTAACATGACAAAACAGACAGGCCTTATAGCGCCACCTGCTGGACAATAACAGATAGGCCTTACAAGCCATCCATGGAGAAATGAAACTAGTAGGCCTTATACCCCCCCCCCCCCCCCCCCCCCAAGGACAAATGCTAACAGGTCGGCCGTAAGACACCCCTGGTGGACAATAATAGATAGGCCTTGCCTTATAACATCCCCCATGGCCAAATGATAACAGGTAGACCTTACAACGCCCCCTGCTGGACAAATGATAACAGGCAGACCTTACAAAGCCCCTGGTGATACAATATGATGACATCCATCCCATAATGACCCCTCTAGCACTACAGACATTAAAACTCAATTCCCACCCCACTCGTAACAACCACAAATAGAGTTTTAACACAATATTACTTTGTGGCAGATCTTTAACACACATATATAACTTTAACACAATGGTATTATAGCTCTTAGAATAGTCAGATTACAAGTGATACACTATTACTTGCAATTGGATTAGGATCAAGTCACTTTGAGTCTGATTAGCCTGATTAGGATCAAGTCACTTTAACAACAAGTCTGATTAGCCCGACTAGCCTTACGAGGCTGCAGTGCATGTGGCAGAGCGTCTGGCGTGAGCCAGCCTTAGCCAAAGTTAGGGAACGATCAGACAGGACACGCTTTGCCGCTTATAAAATGCGAGGTGCACTATGTTTTCATAAAAATGCGGGCGCTTTACTGCTTCGAGTTGAATTTTGGTTTAATTCAAGGCGCATAGGGCGCCTCCACAGAAACGCAAAGTGCAGCAGGCGCAAAAAACACAAGGCGCAAAAAACACAAAACGCTTACTGCCCATACAAAACACAACATACAAAGGCACCTCACTGCAAAAACTGCGTCCTGTCTGATCGTTCAGTAAGTGTCATGAGAGGGCCACTGTCACACTACACATAGCGTTTACCATTAGGACTATACATGCTAAGGCACTGTCACAGTTAGCTACAGCTCACTCCATTAATGCTAGCGTGATCAAAGCTACTGCTAACGCACCACACAGATCCAGCCACTGCTAACACTGATGCAAACCTGACGGAGCCACACTTAGCACTAGTATGCCATTCCACTGGCATGTAGCCATGGCTACCATTAGCATGTCTAACAGCTAGCACTGCTAACATGCCTCAAAGAGCTCATGTACTCACAAAATATCACGCAAAGCCACAGATCATACCGCAGGCCACTGAGAGTGAATCTATTCCATATTTGCTAAGAGTTAGTAAAATACCAACTGGCTTGAGACAACATATAGTGTTGCCACATTTGATTTGTGGAAATCCGGGACATTGTGCCCAAAAAAAGTTATGATTGTGATTAATGTTAAATGCCTACAATTAATATTATTACTGTGTGTTTTTAAATATTAATTTATAAAGAAATGCTTCAAATATTTGTCCCTGAAACTCCGCTGGAACAGGGTCGGATTCAACAGCTACTTATCCAATACACACAAATATGCACACATGGACATGGGCGGACTGGCCATCTGGCATACCGGGCATTTTCCCGGTGGGCCGACGCACCTTTTGGACCGATAGAATAGGCTATATATGTAATCACAGCACGGCCTTACTATGTTAGCATTACCATATCAGTACATTATCGCAATTAATAAGTCATTATAATCATCATCGTCAGCATGGCATGTCACACATAGCCTACCTGCTCCACCAGTGAGTGAGTTCTTATCATGTAGCCTCAATAGGGCGAGCACTCTCCACCACCTGCACCTATTGTCCCTCGGCTCTGTATGCTTGCTTACTTCCTCGTTCAAACTCAACGAACTTCAACATGCTGCTGACATATGCTAGCCTACTTGCAATATTGTATTTTTGAAGCTTCTACATTGGTGTTAATTTTGCACAATTGTCACTACAGGCACCCGCCGCAATTTTGTGTAGGCAACTTCGATTAACTTTTGATGCGCTCACAGAATCCTGGCTCTGAGCCAAAATGGGAGGGGTGGGGCCTGACGTGAGTGGTTATTGGATCAGTCGAGTGTCTAAAACAGGGGTCCCCAACCTTTTATGTACCATGGACCGGTTTGATTCCTATGTTTTTTTGAGGGGGGGGGGCGGTGGGGGATAGGGGTCGATTGTTCCATGTTCCATATTTGTTGTGCATGCATTACTTGAAAAGAACTAGCTCCAGCTATGTATGAACAGTGAAGGTAACAATCTCTTGTGAAAAACGTGAACTTGAAGAAGTGAAAATTGAACAATATGAACTATGAATATTGAACAACTTGAAGCTAAAGTGTGAACATGCTTAACAAAATATGGGAACAAAACATGGGAACTAAACGTGCATTACGAATATAATCAGTGGGAGCCCTGCTTGTTTCCCTGCAACAAGAAGCTTCCATCTGGGGGTGATGGAAGACAGTGACACCCTCAGTGTGTTTGAAATGTCCAGTCGATTGCGCAATTTGGTCTTAGTTGCAGTCATTGCCGAAAAACCCGGCCTCGCATAGATACGTGGTGGGAAACGTTTTCAGCGCTTTTACGGCTATCTCGGGATATTCTGCTTTGGTTTTAATCCAAAAACCCGCCAGAGAGATTTCCTTATACACACTCTTAAGACCACCGTCATTTGCAATTTCGATCAACTGCTCTTCCTCCTGCGCTGACAAGTTAGGACTATTCGGGATATTGACAAATGGGTTGCGGACCCACTCATTGGTTTGCCGTGGATCTTTGGAGGATGGGAAGTAACGCTCAAACTCATTTGAAAGCGCAACAAGGTGATCGCGCACCAGCTGCGAGAGAAAGGGCCCTGCCTCAGTCTCTCCCAAAACCCCCACTACTGTTTGGAACATATCAAATACACCCCGGTCCACTCGTCGTCCCCACAAATCAAGCTTGCTTTAAATGCAGCGACTTTATCTGCCAGTTTAAAGACAGTCGTCATTCTCCCCTGGAGTGACAGGTTGAGGTCATTAAGCAACCCGAATATGTCACACAGGTAAGCGAGTTTTGACACCCAGTCCTCATCACTAAAATGTGCAGCTAACGGTGACTTTTTTTCTGCTCTCGCAACTCAAACACTCTGGCCAGTGACCTGCTAAAGATGCTTGTTTTTTGTTGCTCATTCTAGCAGTTTAGCTAACTTTGTGTGACACTACCGTTCGCCAAGAACTGATCAAGTGAAGTGAGCTGCAATATGTAAAAGTGTTGTAGGCGGCACAGACAGACGTAAGAAAATAGACCTTGCAAAATGCAAACATGCGTGCAATCAAACCTATGCCATGTAAAAACGTGACATTATTGCGAATTAAATTTAGTTTAGTTCGCATGCATTTTTTTTAAACTCATGTCGTAGGCTACGGCCCGGTTAGGAATGTCCCGCGGCCCGGTGGTTGGGGACCGCTGGTCTAAAAGACTGTAGACTGACGGAAATGTAAGCTAAAACGTAAAGTCATGCACAAGCCAACTAAGCTGTAACCTATACGATAGGCTACTGGAACTGGAAGACACTAAAGATAATTAGTTCATGTAGCTATACTGTTCCAAAATGTACCAGCAGTGTAGGTAGGTAGTATAGCCTACAGGAATAAAATATTTCCAGCCCTGTTTATTTTGTGGTGTTTCAGTTGTCCTACAGTGATAACTGGTATAAATTACATTAATGTCTACAACAATCTGGGTAATTTAACTCTTTACACATAGGCTGCACATTTGGTGCTGCTTTTAATTAAGCATTGTATAGCTTAAATGTAGCCTATTGAATAATATGAAATGATACTTTGAATTCAAGCAGAAATTCTTCTTTGATAATTGCTTGTTAGCCTACTTGAATATGGAGATCATGTGCTCCATGGCTACCTCTGATCAGTCAGAGTGATAACCAATAAGGCCTACATCACTTTCAGTGCTCCATGACAGTTGAAAATATACATATTCAAGGGTAATGCAAAGATTCTGTATTTAATTAGGTGGGCCCGACCAATTTGAGGGCCGCTTGGGCCAAATATGCCAGGGCCGATTTTTGGTCCCAGTCCGCCCCTGCACATGGATAATTACCACTATAATTATTCTCTCTACTGACTAATCTCTTCCCTCACAATAACACTTTTTATTTACCCTTCCTGCTTGCTAACGCCCACAACCAATCAGAGAAATGCCTGATGACCCTTCTATGAGGCTTCATGCGACATTATTTACCTGTGATCTTTAAGTCTTTATTAACGTGCTAATTATGCCATTATAACATCCCATATTGATATGATTGAGTGTGAAGTCATTTTGTATGCGTCCGATTAGCATTTTTGCACGTTCGTTTGTAAGAAAAAATCCCTATGAGAAAATGAGTGGAGTTTCGAGAAATCATAAAAGTAATACCAATAAAATCAGCGTGTTTGATGTCTCCATGTGGACCTTAGACCCGTTACAATATGACTGTTGTGCTTCACCTCACTGTGTGCTCTGTGTGTTCACTAAATCACGGATGGGATAGATGCAGAGACCAAATTCCTTGTATACGCCTGTATACTTGGCCTAGAGACCTGATTTACCTGATTTACAGTTAGCTTAAGTCAACATGTCGATTACAGGATGGTTTGGTATCCACAAGCTGTTGGATAATATAAACAAAGGTCCTTGATTCCTAGCTCCGCTTTAATCCTCTGGTATAAATCAGCTGTTTTAGGCACTATGGCTGTGATGTAAAGTTACATGAGAAGTCGAGGGGAGAGGTAAATTCTACTGTAACCATGGATACCACTCTACGGTCCCACTTGCTGCACCAGGCAGGTGATAAGCTGTAGTCCGCCTAATTTTTGCTTTACTCACCAAACGTAATCCCTAGGTGTTCTACGGCAGATTTGCAAAAAGCCCATTCATCATCTTATAGAGATTTTTTCTTATGAATCAAGAAGTGTTAAAATGCTAATGTTAAACACTACACGCTTCTGGCTTCCTTCTTCACTCTATGGAGCTTAATGACATATGCTACTGATGTCACAGTGACATCATCCCTGTTAAGTCCTTATAGCTCTTCTCAAATTGGCAAATATTTTAGCCCTGTGCTAAAACACACACCACACACTTCCCAAGTGTGTGTGTGTTATACGAAGGCACTTCATATAATTCAAGAGAATTTAAAGCGTTATTATGGCACTTTTAGAACACTTCCTCAGAAATGTTTAGCCTAGCATAGCGTTAGTCTAAAGCAGTCCAGGTAAATAGAGCATTAGCAAGTCCTCTGATAAAAACACAAAAAAGATTCTTTTGATTAAAACATTTAGAAACTTCTTCTGATTAAAACATTTAGAAACATCTTCTGATTAAAATACTACATGGTTCCTCAGTCTCAAAACTCCTGTAATATTTGGTGAGGAGAGAAGAGGTGCAGGTAGCGATCATCTTAGTCCCCTCGGGACCGCTAACCACTAGCTGCTAACTCCCAGAGTGCCTCACGACACCGCACGCCACGTCACACCGAGCTGTCGCACTCATATCCCAATGCATGCTGGGCCAGATGAGGACCAGCTCCCTTCAGCTGATTGGCTGTCTCTCTCTTTTTGTCCACACACTGAGCATACAGCAGCCCAGCGCGATGCGAGGCTGAATTTGACACAAGTTAACTGTTAGCATTAGCCAACGTGTTATCCATTAGCATTAGCCATTAACGTCAGCATTAGCCAATGTGGTAGCCATTAGCGTTAGCCATTAACGTTAGCATGAGGCCCCATAAAGTCTTATGCTGATAAGGCATGTTATAAAGTTATGTGCCAATTTCTCTTCCTGGCCTCGGCCTTGGTCATGTTCCTCTGTGCCAGGCAGTGAGACGTGTGTCTGGTAGAGAGCAAAGCGCTCTGAACATGAATACACTCATAAACATACACATGTGCACATGCCCACACGCACGCACGCACACGCACGCACACACACACACACACACACAGGAACAACCCTCAATAGCATCCTGCTCTACAGAAGCACTACCCTCAAAGCTGGTTTCACATTGGTTATACGGGAGAAAGGGAGAGTACATTATGCATCCAGATGTGTGTGTGTAAACATCTGGAGGGGTGTGTGTGTGTGTGTGTGTGTGTGTGTATGTATGATATATCTGGACAGGTGTGTGTATATGATATATCTGGACGTGTGTGTGTGTGTATATGATCTGGATAGGTGTGTGTGTGCTTTTATTCATTCCTGGAGGTGATGTCCTGCAAGAGGAGGAGAAATTATGATAATTAGATATGATCTCGTTCAGCTAGAAAACAAAAAATAAGATAAAGAAGTCCATACTTATATCTACTTCTACTTCTACTAGTACTTATAATATGTAGTAGTGTAGTAATATGTAGCAGTGTCGTGCGGGCAGGGTGAGCAGGATATATAGCCTTATATGTGACTGGGTAGCCTGCTAGCTCAGTGTGTTATGTGACTGGGTAGCCTGCTAGCTCAGTGTGTTATGTGACTGGGTAGCCAGCTAACTCAGTGTTATGTAACTGGGTAGCCTACTAACCAGCTAGCTCAGTGTTATGTCACTGGGTAGCCTACTAGCCGGCTAGCTCAGTGTTATGCCACTGGGTAGACTACTAGCCGGCTAGCTCAGTGTTATGTGACTGGGTAGCCTACTAGCCGGTTAGCTCAGTGTGTTATGTGACTGGGTAGCCTACTAGCCGGCTAGCTCAGTGTGTTATGTGAATGGATAGCCTACTAGCCGGTTAGCTCAGCGTGTTGTGCGCTGACACAGCTCGAGTGAAAGAAGGGATTCTCTTCTCTTGCATGAATTTTGGGACAACCGTGGTGTTGCCATGGTAACCACACACTATGTTTACAGGATAGTTTCTATGGTTACCTCATACAAATGTTGAAGGGGAAGTTTTTAAGTTATGGTTGCCATGGTAACTCACCTCTGTCTTTGCACACCTCCACCTAACATCTTTACGCAATGACGACACCAGGAGAAAGGTTATCGTCACGACAACACCTCCCAACAACCATCTGTAGAAGATAACATCATCAGATATGCTGAACACACACACACACACACATACATACACACACACACCACACACACACACACACAAGTCACTTTCAAACATGACGTCTGTAATGACGTCTGGACAATGCCCTGGTAATTGGGGCCGGATCTCATGCGGACTCGAGTGTTCAAACATGACCCTCTCGTTCATACATGAGTAGATAGGTGAGGAGGTTGAGGTTGGCACTATAGTCCGGGTGGTTTGGGTGAGGAGGTTGAGGTTGGCACTATAGTCCTCCTGCTCCTGCACAAACACTTATTCGTACTGCCAAAAACAACTCACGGAAGTTGAGTGGCTTGAGGTGTACCCCTCAGCCTCGTAATGGCCGCCGGGTGAATAAGGCGAATTTGATTTAATTTCATGATTTTTTTAAATATTCATACTTGATCGTACAGACAAGTGTGTAGTCTCGTTGGAAAGCCCCACAGGGGGCAGGTAGGGTAATGACCGGGTGATATCTAGGGGGCAGGTAGGGTCAGGCCCAGTGATGTCTAGGGGGCAGGTAGGGTCAGGCCCAGTGATGTCTAGGGGGCAGGTAGGGTAATGACCGGGTGATGTCTAGGGGGCAGGTAGGGTCAGGCCCAGTGATGATAGATAGATAGATACTTTATTGATCTCTAGGTCAAATAATGCATACAGTTGTGCTCATACATACAGGCCACCCGCGTGACATCTAGACCATGTCCAGATCCCAATGTGTATCTGAACGGGGTTACACACACAACACACACTCACCTGGAGAAAGAGGCTACACAGTCCAACACAAACTCACCTGGAGAAGATAGCTGTGCAAACACACAACATGAGGAGGAGGAGGAGGATGAAGGCTTTCACCAGCGGAGAGCCTGAAACACACACACACACACATAAGAGGAGAGAGACATGTTCCTGGTGTTAAATCTTAATGTGTGTTCCATTCTTGGTCATGATTGGCGGGTGTGATGCAACACCTCTGACCTGGGGGTGTGTCCACAGGGGTGGGGCTTCTGTCATGGATGAAGGTTGTGGGAGGCAGGACTTCCAATAATCCACCCACTGATTGGCCAAATTGCTCTTGTGACAGACACTGTTCCTCAGTAAACTCCTCCTCCTGAGAAATCTTCGACTTATCAGGTGGACACACATTCTCTGTTGGATCTACACACACAGACACACAGAGACACACACAAACACAGACACACACACAAACACAGTGAGGACCATCGCACATCTGAACAGTAATAACAAACATCAATCAAATCAACAAATCCAGCTGTTGCATTACAGGTGGTTTCTATGGCAACCCTTACCGTAAGTGATGGTTTCTATGGCAACCCTTACCATAAGTGATGGTTTCTATGGCAACCCTTACCGTAAGTGAAGCTGTGTGGGAACTCCCTGTCTGGGGTGTGGCTTAGCCGGATGGGGGTGTGGCCTCTTCTGAGGGGGGTGCGGACGTATGTGGAGGAGTGACCATGGTCAAAGGGGGTGTGGCTGCACACACAGGAGGTGTGGCCATCTCGGAGGGGTGTGTGGCTACACTCCTCAGTGGACGGCTCTTCCTGGAGGGCGGAGTCTGTCCAGCCAAACACGCCCCCTCCTAGCCACGACTGACACGATTGGCTGACGTCACTGAGAAGACTTGCCAATGACTTTCTCACCCGCCGCCTGCGACGGAATATACTGCACGCGCACACACACACACACACACACACACACACACACAGAAACACTGGAGTCTTAGCAACCAAAGCATAAGCTCACTAGTTTGTTCCTTATTAAAACTGAAGTTCTCATCGTCACTCAGCAAGAATTTACAAGCTCACATGGACACACACTAAGCTCACATGGACTGAGCACATGAACACACAAACAAACACACACACACACACACACACACTAAGCTCACATGACTGAGCACATGAACACACATACATATCCAGAGACACACACACACACACACACACACACACACACACACAGCCAAACCATAAGCACTTCTGTTACGTAACTTCCCATGTCACTGCTGATATCCCTGTGTGTGTGTGTGTGTCAGAGGATAGGAACACACACACAGTCCCCTTATTTCTCTCTCTCTGTCTCACACACACATGCACACACACACACACACAGACACAGGGGCAAACACACACACACACACACACACACACATAAGTGCCAGCTCTGCTGTCTGGGTGGTTATTTCAGAGGATGACTTCAGTCTCTCCACTCCCATCAAACATTCTCTGTGTTCACACACACATACACTCACA
>NC_055975.1:31120655-31133155 GCF_018492685.1 Alosa sapidissima
TGGTTTTGAGCACAAGTGCAACTGTTTTGAGCCGATTGTTCAGTTTTGCAGCGGTTGTCAGAGGTTTTGTGAATGTAGTTTGAGATTTGGGGTTTGTGTTGAAAATGTGTTTTAGTAATTGTGAAAACCTGTAAAACTGTTGATCCGATTCAAATTTTAATCAGAATTCAAGAGGTGGTGCAGCCTCCGCTCTAATAAACAGAATGAAAGAGGTGGTGTAGAGGTGGAGTAGCCTTCGCTCTTATAAGAGGTGGAGTAGAGGTGGTGTAGCCTCCGCTCTTATAAGAGGTGGAGTAGAGGTGGTGTAGCCTCCGCTCTTATTCCAACTGAGCAGCCATGCATTCAGCAAGTATACGGCCAATCAGAGTGCTTGCTGCATCTTCTCCAGGAAAAGCATCTTCCTATGAAAGTCTAGAGCGGCTGTAAGCAGCACCTGATGGGAATAGAATGTCTCCATGGAAACAGACGCCATTTCCGAATCGGAATATTTGAATCGGAATGACAAACAAGCTGTCCATGTAAACCCACCAGGTGCTGACACACGAGTCTGACACATGATGGGCACCCTCACACACACACTCACACACTGACTCACACACAGGCTCCAGTCAGCTAACACATCATGCATCACTCCTGCAGACACCTGGATTAGTATAAACAAATAATATAAATAATAAACAAATTCCAAAATTGTTCGTTTGCTTTCTGAATAATGTGTGTGTTTTCATTTCATATGGTTATGTCGGCTTTCAACCCTCGGTTGAGCTCATGTGCAGACCTTTTGTGTGCAGCCGCACAACAGCTGCTGAGTACAGTATGCGCGACAAAGGAGGCTACGTTGCAGCTGACGTAACCACCGAACAGAACGGGTAACGGCAGCATCGGAGCATTTGCGCACGCGCTATCCTCTGGCATCCTTGGCCATGTCATTCCCCTGCCAGAAACCCCCAAATGATTACCGTTAACTTCAAAACTAGCACAAATAAATCGACGCGCTTTCAGCTCTCCGCCATGCGCCTCAGAAGAGCAGCCACCGCGGCCGGACGGCGACTAAAACGCGGCCGAGCGGAGAGAGAGGCACCGTGAGGGTCCAGGGACAGACCGACAGACGGACAGAGGGACCGGAAGTCTCGGGGATTCCCACGGTGGACGACACAGCCCCCCCTCCCTCTCTCTCTGTGTGGGTGTCGGCCTGAACCGCATTCCTCTGTCAAATCAACGTTATTTTAGGCTACACAAATCAGTGTCTGGCTGTCAAATATTTGTTACAAATTATCATGATAAACTATAATGAGCGACACAGCATCCTGGTAGAGTCTACTTCTAGACTAAAAATAATAATGATAAATTACGTGCGTGCATCCTGTAGCCTATTTCTGAAGACTCCAGTCTAGCCGACGTTTCCAGCGTTAGTTCTTCATCCAACAAAAAGCGCATGCAGCAACACGAAAGCGCGCACAACCGACAGACATTCAAGCATCAGCTCGTGAGCCTAGAGCAAAGAAATCGTTTCTGGAGCTTTCCTTCTTCAGAGCCTGCGATTAACGGTCACGTTCAAGTTCCACTAACAGCAGCCAAACAAAGATCTCCACCTCCGTGTCCCCATCCCGTGTGTGTGTGTGTATGTTTGTCTTTCGGGGATTTGTCTTCTGTATGTAGTGCTCTTAACGGAGGGAACGAAGACTTTACTCACATTTAAGCCGACGGACCACG
This sequence comes from Alosa sapidissima, assembly GCF_018492685.1. Classification (NCBI taxonomy): domain Eukaryota; kingdom Metazoa; phylum Chordata; class Actinopteri; order Clupeiformes; family Clupeidae; genus Alosa; species Alosa sapidissima. The sequence goes on from NC_055975.1 coordinate 31,122,369, forward strand.
AGTTTCCTCGTACCGAGCCGCGAGACCAGATCAGTCGGTGGGCTATTTCCCGGGGCTCGTCTCGCAGGCGCGGAGTGCTGGGTGAGTTTATCAACGGCTTCGCTCGACTGTAGGCTACTCTACCGACGGCCACCGTGAACGAGCACGCGCGCACACGGCTTCAACAGAGAGAGGGGAGGAGAAAGTCAGAAAAAAACTTGTGAATTTAGATAATAAAAATGCTCCTCCAGTTCACTGCCACTAGTTTAACTATCCACGCTTAGACATACTGTTGATGTATGATACTGTTGATATGTATAATAGGCTACTGTTGATATGTAGGCCTATGATACTGTTGATATGTATATTAATAATAATAATAATACATTTTATTTAGAGCGCCTTTCATACCCAAGGTCACTTCACAAATAAACAAAAACAAAAAGGTTGTTAAAATTTAAATATCTCAAAAAAATAAAAGTAAAAGTCAGTCAGTCAGTCCATAAGCCATCTTGAAGAGATACGTTTTAAGTCTGTTTTTAAAGTCAGTAATTGAGTCACAGTGTCTGATGTAGTCTGGCAGTGAGTTCCACAGCTTGGAGGCGATGTAGCTGAAAGCCCTTTCTCCCAGGGTGCTGAGGTTCACACTAGGGACATGCAGTGGGCCTGCTGAGGAGGATCTCAGTGAGCGGGCAGGGGTGTAGACTTCCAGGAGGTCAGTGAGGTAGGTGGGGGTATAATTGTGCAGGGCCTTGTGTGTTTGTGCCATGTTGTGTGCGTGTGCACGTTTGTGTTTGTGTGTGCACGTGTGTGTGTGCCGTGGTGTGTGTGTGTGTGTGCACGCGTGTGTGCGTGTGCACATGTGTATGTGTGTGTGTGTCATGGTGCGTGTGTGTGTCATGGTGTGTGCGTGTGTGTGTGTGATGGTGTGTGCGTGTGCACGTGTGTGTGTGCCATGGTGTGTGTGTGTGTGCACGTGTGTGTGCGTGTGCACATGTGTATGTGTGTGTGCCATGGTGTGTGCGTGTGTGTGTGTGTCATGGTGCGTGTGTGTGTCATGGTGTGTGCGTGTGTGTGTGTGATGGTGTGTGTGTGTGCCATGGTGTGTGCGTCATGGTGTGTGCGTGTGTGTGCCATGGTGTGTGCGTGTGTGTCATGGTGTGTGTGTGCATGGAGGGTGGAGAGAGATAGAAAGGAAGTATGGCATGTGTGCGTGTGTGTGTGTGTGTCATGGTGCGTGTGTGTGTGCCATGGTGCGTGTGTGTGTGTCATGGTGTGTGTGTGTGTGCCATGGTGTGTGTGTGTGTGTGTCATGGTGTGTGTGCGGGTGGAGGGTGGAGAGAGATAGAAAGGAAGTATGGCATGTGGCACATGTTTAGATAAGAACACTGATGTCATTCTTGTGTTTGTCAAGATGACATTCCTGTATTGTGTGTGTGTGTGTGTGTAGTGTGTGAGAGAGAGATAGGGAGAGACACAGAGAGACATGTCCTTTAAACACACACACACAGTTCTTTACCCTACAGCCATACTCTTTCTTCAAAATATAGTTTTAACTATAGTTATAACACACACACACACACACACACACACACACACGTATTACAGTTTTTCTCCATTGGTTTGGCTCATTTCTTGAAACAGAAATTACATTCTCAAAATAACATGGACAAACCTCCAAACTTGGCAATTGTTCACAACAGAATTTAATTTCTCATTCATTTCATCAATTTGCAAATGTCTTAGTACATGTCTCAATGTCTTAGTATATCTTTGCAAATGATTAAGTACAGGTAGCCTCCATATAGCACAATTTCCAAGTGAATAGACCTTGTTGGTCTAAAAACTGATTGTTGATTCTCAGTCTAATGGTTGTTCTCTCCAAAAATAAAATGAAGTGCTGAGAAAAGAGCCTCTCCTCTCAGGGTAACGGCTCATCCAGGACACCAGAGATTGGCCAATAATTTAACACATTTTGTGTTGGGCAGTATATTCCAGTAATATAACACATTAGTAATTATTATAAGTAATTATTTAACACATCATTTTTGAGAGTGTGTCAGCATCATTTCATTGTATAAGTTATCACAGGCACAATAGTCTGTTCAATTGTCAGACTTTTTTACAGCACTGTAGGCTATATATAATTTTCCTTGTTTTTTTGTTTATGTGTTTATATTGCACTATATTGCACTACGTTTTCTTTTTACAGTTTTTCTCAGTCGCTTTGGTACATTTCTCAGATCAGAATTGAAATTCTCAAAACTGTTCAATCTTCACATCACTGTGTCACTTGCGCATCAACAAAGCAGTCTCTCATTTCTCTACTCTTACCGTAAAATCCTATTTTTTCTTTTTCCGTTTTATACACAATTATATTCTGTTAGCTAGACAAAAAACAAGTACAGTATTGTCAATGAAGGACTGGGCTAAGACTGAGAGGTGGACATGAGATATATTTCAATGGTGACAAAACATCTACAGTAAACATTTTGACTTGCAGTGCTTACACAATGCCAAAGGGACGATGCATTTTGGTGGCACTGACTATTTATATGAGAAAGAAATTTAGTTTTGACACGAGTGAACTGTTTTGGGAGAGATATGAGCTTTTGCAAGTGAGCATTGGTGTTGTGCTGAACTGTAAGACCGTTTGGCCAAATGATCTTAGTGTTTTGAGAATGTAATTTCTTGTTTCTGGAAATAAGCCAAACCAAGCCGTGGCCCACTGGTTAGCACTCTGGACTTGTAACCGGAAGGTTGCTGGTTCGAGCCCCGACCAGTGGGCCGCGGCTGAAGTGCCCTTGAGCAAGGCACCTAACCCCTCACTGCTCCCCGAGCGCCGCCATTGTAGCATGCAGCTCACTGCGCCGGGATTAGTGTGTGCTTCACCTCACTGTGTGTTCACTGTGTGCTGTTTGTGTTTCACTAATTCACCGATTGCGTTAAATGCAGAGACCAAATTTCCCTCACGGGATCAAAAAAGTATATATACTCATACTCAATGGAGAAAAACTGCAACATCTGCATTTGTAAGCTCATAGGGCCCCCTGCTGGGCATCTGAAGAAAAACCTCCAAACACTCAGAGAGGAGAGACACACCACACACACACACTCAAAGAGGCATCAGCAGCACACACACACACACACACACACACACACACACCAAAGAGGCATCAGCAGCACTCCAGCGAAGTTAAAGCTACATTGTGTCATTTCATTGGTTAATTCTTGGGGCAAAATCTCCCATCTAGTGGTGAGATGGTATATTGCAACAGACTCCTGTTTGTAACTGTAATAAAAAAATAAAATAGAAGGTGCATCAGAGTACAGGGATGGACCTGAGTTTAAGAGATCCCTGGGATCAAGATGGCTGCCAAATCCAATATGGCCGCCACCTGAAAAGGGATTAGGCTGCATATTTTGAACCAGATGAGATACAAATGTAAAGTTGATAAATATTTCACCTTTTCTGGCTATGGGAAACACAAAGAAATATTTATATTTATGATTGGGTATATGTGGACCCTCAAAGTCCCCCAATCCAATGGCTACTCTCCGATTTTGTCCATTTTACCATGACAAACACACGGGAATGCTTACATTTGTGATTGCCTATGTTTAGACCCCCAGTTGGAAAGCAACAACCTGATAATTCATATTTTCCAAATATTCCCACTAATTTTCTAATTGAGAATGTAGGGAAGGCATATATATGAGGGAGAGTCAGAATTCCAGCATAGATTTAAGCAATATTGAGCAAATATTGAGAATACTAGTTGACTGTATGAACTGTGGTGGAGCAGCTGTTTAGTGCTACTCCATGCTTGTGAGCAAGATGGACAGCAACAGATTGATAGATAGATAGATAGATTCATCCTCACCCCCAAAGGGACATTAGTGTTCCAGCAGCACAGACAAACAGCAGAATGTGAACAGCATTCACATACATAGGCCTACATACATACATACATACAAAAAATATTCCACAAATATTATTTCTCTCTCTGCTCACGGGGGAGTCATTATAAAGTGCTACTGCAGTGGGTAAAAATGTCTTTCTGTATCTGTCCTTCTTACAGCTTAGTTGGCGTAGCCTCCAACTGAAAACACTTTTTTGTTTGTTTTTTGTAAGATGTGTAGTGGATGTGAGGTATTGTCCAATATATAAGACAGTTTGTTCATCAGTCTTCTCTCCACCGCCAACTCCAGGAGCTCTAGAGCTGTCCCCAACACAAAGCCAGCCCTCCTTATGTATTTATTCAGTTTCTAGCACTCTAGAGCTGTCCCCAACACAAAGCCAGCCTTCCTTATGTATTTATTCAGTTTCTAGCACTCTAGAGCTGTCCCCAACACAAAGCCAGCCTTCCTTATGTATTTGTTCAGTTTCTAGCACTCTAGAGCTGTCCCCAACACAAAGCCAGCCTTCCTTATGTATTTGTTCAGTTTCTAGCACTCTAGAGCTGTCCCCAACACAAAGCCAGCCTTCCTTATGTATTTGTTCAGTTTCTAGCACTCTAGAGCTGTCCCCAACACAAAGCCAGCCTTCCTTATGTATTTGTTCAGTTTCTAGCACTCTAGAGCTGTCCCCAACACAAAGCCAGCCTTCCTTATGTATTTATTCAGTTTCTTAGCATCTCTGGCTGTAATGCTACTGCCCCAACAGATAACAGAAAAGAAAATTGGACTAACCACCAGAGCAGCGCTCTAGAGTCAGCACCACTAACCACCAGAGCAGCACTCTAGAGCATCACTAACCACCAGAGCAGCATTCTAGAGCACCACTAACCACCAGAGCAGCGCTCTAGAGTCAGCACCACTAACCACCAGAGCAGCGCTCTAGAGTCAGCACCACTAACCACCAGAGCAGCACTCTAGAGCACCACTAACCACCAGAGCAGCATTCTAGAGCATCACTAACCACCAGAGCAGTATTCTAGAGCACCACTAACCACCAGAGCAGCGCTCTAGAGTCAGGACCACTAACCACCAGAGCAGCACTCTAGAGTCAGCACCACTAACCACCAGAGCAGCACTCTAGAGTCAGCACCAAGTCAAGTCAAGTCAAGTCGGCTTTTATTGTCAATTTCTTTACATGCACTGGTCATACAAAGAATTGAAATTTCGTTTCTTACTTTCCCATGCAGACATAGACATGCTTTAAATACAGACATAGACATACTATGGACATAGCCATAGACAATAAACATTAAATTAAAGTGCAAGACTGAAATATAGAACATGTATGTATCAAAATAGAAATATAGGACATATATATATATATATATATATAAAAAAAAAAAAAAAAAAAAAAAAATAGAGGTAGTTGTGTTGTATATTTCTATAGTCTTAACAGTTACATGAAGTTTAAACTTGTGCTTGTGTGACCTGTATATTTACATTGATATGCAGTATGTAGTAATTCAAGTATATCAGGCTTGATGTGAAGCAGCAACACGTTTGGCTGCGCAGTCACAGTGCAGTTCCACATGGCGGTGTTGGGGGGGGGGGGGGGTTTGGTAGACAGGATCCTAGTTTCCTAGGTTCCTGGTTGGCTGGTGGGTGGGGGGGGCTGTCAGTGATGGGAGAGTGGGTAGAGTGTTCAGCATCCTGATTGCTTGGTGGATGAAGCTACTTGCCAGTCTGGTGGTGCGGGAGCGGAGGCTCCTGTACCGCTTTCCAGAGGGCAGGAGGCTGAACAGTTCGTGTGCAGGGTGGGTTGTATCCTTGACAATCATTAGTGCTTTGCGGGTGAGGCGGGTGGTGTAAATGTCCTGCAGGGAGGGGAGTGGTGCTCCAATGATCCTCTTAGCTGTGTTAACAGTGCGCTGGAGGGTCTTCCTGTTCTGATCTGTGCAGCTTCCGCCCCACACTATGATGCTGCTGGAGACGATGCTCTCGATGGTCCCTCTGTAGAATGTAGTCATGACAGGAGGCGTGGCACTTGCCTTCTTCAATTTGCGCAAGAAGTAGAGGCGCTGACCACTAACCAGCAGCGCTCTAGAGCACCACTAACCACCAGAGCAGCATTCTAGAGCACCACTAACCACCAGAGCAACATTCTAGAGCACCACTAACCACCAGAGCAGCGCTCTAGAATCAGCACTAACCACCAGAGCAGCACTCTAGAGTTAGCACCACAAACCAGCAGCGCTCTAGAGCACCACTAACCACTAGAGCAGCACTCTAGAGTCAGCACCACTAACCACCAGAGCAGCGCTCTAGAGCCAGGACCACTAACCACCAGAGCAGCGCTCTAGAGTCAGCACTAACCACCAGAGCAGCACTCTAGTCAGCACCACTAACCACCAGAGCAGCGCTCTAGAGTCAGCACTAACCACCAGAGCAGCTCTCTAGAGTCAGCAACACTAACCACCAGAGCAGCTCTCTAGAGTCAGCACCACTAACCACCAGAGCAGCGCTCTAGAGCCAGGACCACTAACCACCAGAGCAGCGCTCTAGAGTCAGCACTAACCACCAGAGCAGCGCTCTAGAGTCAGCAACACTAACCACCAGAGCAGCTCTCTAGAGTCAGCACCACTAACCACCAGAGCAGCGCTCTAGAGCCAGGACCACTAACCACCAGAGCAGCGCTCTAGAGTCAGCACTAACCACCAGAGCAGCTCTCTAGAGTCAGCACTAACCACCAGAGCAGCACTCTAGAGCACCACTAACCACCAGAGCAGCATTCTAGAGCACCACTAACCACCAGAGCAGCGCTCTAGAGTCAGCACCACTAACCACCAGAGCAGCGCTCTAGTCAGGACCACTAACCACCAGAGCAGCGCTCTAGAGTCAGCACTAACCACCAGAGCAGCACTCTAGAGTTAGCACCACAAACCAGCAGCGCTCTAGAGCACCACTAACCACCAGAGCAGCATTCTAGAGCACCACTAACCACCAGAGCAGCGCTCTAGAGCCAGGACCACTAACCACCAGAGCAGCGCTCTAGAGTCAGCACTAACCACCAGAGCAGCTCTCTAGAGTCAGCACCACTAACCACCAGAGCAGCGTTCTAGAGTCAGCAACACTAACCATCAGAGCAGCTCTCTAGAGTCAGCACCACTAACCAGCAGCACTCTAGAGTCAGCACTAACCACCAGAGCAGCGCTCTAGAGTCAGCACTAACCACCAGAGCAGCGCTCTAGTCAGCACCACTAACCACCAGAGCAGCGCTCTAGAGTCAGCAACACTAACCACCAGAGCAGCGCTCTAGAGTCAGCACTAACTACCAGAGCAGCTCTCTAGAGTCAGCACCACTAACCACCAGAGCAGCACTCTAGAGCACCACTAACCACCAGAGCAGCACCACTAACCAGCAGAGCAGCACTCTAGAGCACCACTAACCACCAGAGCAGCACCACTAACCACCAGAGCAGCACTCTAGAGCACCACTAACCACCAGAGCAGCACCACTAACCACCAGAGCAGCACTCTAGAGCACCACTAACCACCAGAGCAGCACCACTAACCAGCAGAGCAGCACTCTAGAGCACCACTAACCACCAGAGAAGCACTCTAGTCAGCACCACTAACCAGCAGCGCTCTAGAGCACCACTAAGCACCAGAGCAGCACTCTAGTCAGCACCACTAACCAGCAGAGCAGCACTCTAGAGCACCACTAACCACCACAGCAGCACTCTAGAGCACCACTAACCACCAGAGCAGCACTCTAGAGCACCCACTAACCACCAGAGCAGCGTTCTAGAGTCAGCACCATTAACCACCAGAGCAGCGCTCTAGAGTCAGCAACACTAACCACCAGAGCAGCGCTCTAGAGTCAGCACCACTAACCACCAGAGCAGAATTCTAGAGCACCACTAACCACCAGAGCAGCACCACTAACCACCAGAGCAGCACTCTAGAGCAACACTAACCACCAGAGCAGCACCACTAACCAGCAGCACTCTAGTCAACACCACTAACCACCAGAGCAGCATTCTAGAGTCAGCACCACTAACCACCAGAGCAGCACTCTAGAGCAGCACTAACCACCAGAGCAGCACTCTAGAGCACCACTAACCACCAGAGCAGCACTCCAGAGCACCACTAACCACCAGAGCAGCACTCTAGAGCATTGATTCCCAACGGGGATACGTATACCACTAGGGGCCCAGTAGCCCAATGGAGTATGAATCATGTTAGGATTAGTATGTATCAGACATGTGGACTCGAGTCACATGACTTGGACTCGAGTCAGACTCGAGTCATGATTTTAATGACTTCAGACTTGACTTGATAAAATTCGGCATGACTTGCGACTCGACTTGGACTTGAATACTATTCACTCAAGACTTGACTCGGACTTTGCCTCTTTGACTTGTGATGACTTGACATGTCTCGAATCAAAAACTAAATTTCCTGATCGTGTACCAGTCAACCCAGAGACGGGTTGACTGGTACACGACTAAAAAAAAAAAAAATAGCGGAGACAAGCGGACAGAGCACAGTTCAGTAGCCTACTGCCACTACCCTCACACGCGTTACGCACTGTGTGTAGGGCACCAAGAGACAGAGGAAGGACCAACATTTAGCCAATCACTAGTAGCTTTACTGCAAATTGATTTGCACTCTTGTTAGAGAACGTTTGTCAAAAAGCACCAACAGCATGTTACATAAAGATGATACTTTTCGAGTCCTCTCCATTAAGATCCAACTTAAACGTATGCTAGGCTACTGCATTTAATTGAGAACACATCTAAGCACGCACGAGAGGGAGAGAAAACGAGTAGGTTCCAGCTGGCTTGTCATTGTTGATGATGATTGATATCTTCTTTTAAATATAAGAAACATATAAAAAGAAATCGTGGAGGCAACAAGTACGAGATTAGAGGAGATTGTGAATCCGGTTCTCACTAGTCTACTATACTGTTATAAACTATGAGATCCAGGTCACTATGACATAGCTGCACTCACTGTGATTTGGAAAGTGGACAAGAATATTATGAAGAGTTGTCTTTGCCTTGTGTAATGGAACTGGTGAGTCTTGAAGTATTCAATAATTTATTTACATGAAGCACATGATATGCCGATTGAAACGCATTCCACTCAGCTACTGTAGCTAGGTGGCTACTGGCTACCAGGCTCATAATTCACTTTTAATTGCAAACAGAAAATGTCAAGCAAGCATCATGTCATACATGTTTCTCTTTCCAAAGGAATGAAAGCTGTTTGTGCCAACTTAATATCATGCTTATCATTGTTAATATTGTGCTATACATGTGGCACAAACAATGTTTGAGTTTGTGGACTAGCCATAGGCTATATTTGAACGGAGCTGGTAAAAAAAGATCATTATGAGAACGTGTGGACAGTGCACAATGGGCTTAAAGTGACAGTGCACCATTTACAAATTAGATAAACAGCATCAAATGTGTAGTATTTCTTAAGAAATTAATACTTTAAAACACAATTACTGTCATTATTATCTTTTAAATAATATAAAAGTGTTGACCTTGGCTTCCCTTATGAGTCACCACTGGCAGACAGCCTAATAAATTGTTTGCAGGCAAATCTGTGGCCTAGCGCAGTGAAATACCATCAGTCAAATTATTACTCATCCTTACAGTGGGCTCCGAAATTTGGAAAAACATTATATATATTTGCAGCTGTGCTGAGTGTCATGTAGCTATCCGTTTTGTACAGATTACTCAGGTATGCACATGTGTATATTACACAGGTATGCACATGCATATGTCGTAAAAGATTACAAGACAGAAACATTGAACATATTTTAATCTGTATTTATAAAAAAAATACTGTGGATTAGATGGAAGTGCTAAAATTATGATCGATAGTTTAATAATGGCATTATTAAGTGAAGAGTACCTGATGACTTGTTCGGGACTTGAAAAAGATTGGGACTTGGACTTGGACTCGACTTGGCTTTGATGTGACTTGGACTTGGACTCGACTTGCCCTTCTCTGTATTTACTTGGGACTTGACTTGGACTTGACTGCTAAGACTTGGGACTTACTTGTGACTTGCCAAACAGTGACTTGGTCCCACCTCTGGTATGTATACCACCAGGGCCACGTCTGTGTGCGTGCCCGTCTTGTTGACTGTGCCAGTCTGTGTGTGTGTGTGTGTCTGTTTGCCGACTGCACCTGGTTGTGTGTGTGTGTGTGTGTGTGTGAGTACGTACATAACCACAGTGATGCTACTGATATTTCAAAGGCGTGTTTGAACTTGGAATTTTATTCAGAGCAATATAAAAACAATATTCAAATTTTACAGGACATATTTTTACATTCTATTAAAAAGTGTGTGCATGTCGCAAGAGTGTGTGTGTGTGTGTGTGTGTGTGTGTGTGTCGGAGTGTGTGTGTGTAGCGTGCATGTCCCGGGTCATGATGTTCTGGTGCAGGCGGGCCTGCAGGAGTGTGTGTGTGTGTGTGTGTCAGTAGGTGTGTGTGTCGGAGTGTGTGTGTGTAGCGTGCATGTCCCGGGTCATGGTGTTCTTCTGGTGCAGGCGGGCCTGCAGGAGTGTGTGTTCCACCACCCCCATCCGCACATCCATCTGCTGACTCTCCTGACGGAGCTTAGTCAAGCTCTGCCTGATCCTCACCACTGGGGCTACACACACACACACACACACACACAAACACACACATGTTAGATATATATCGAAGTGATCAATAATTGATCTGAAAACACATGTAGGACATACAGTAGCATAATATAATGGCTGAATCCCAAAATGGGCCCTGAGGACTAAGGACTCCCAGACTTAACGGATCTCAGGTGCTGAGTGAGTGAGTGTGTGAGGCCACATGGGCTCAGATGGGTATAAATGGGACTGGGACAGC
>NC_055975.1:31145655-31158155 GCF_018492685.1 Alosa sapidissima
TAATAGTAGGCTTAATCAAGATTTAGGTGAAGCTGTCAGATTTATAAGCTGGAATGTCAAAGGGTTAAATGGTCCTGTGAAACGAGCAAGAATATTTGCACATTTAAAATTTTTAAAATGTGAAATTGCTTTTTTGCAGGAAACTCATTTATTGGTGAAAGATCAGCTCAGATTAAGGAAAACATGGGTGGGTCAATTATTTCATTCAAGATTTATTCATAAGTCTAGGGGGGTGGCTATCTTGATACATAAAAAAGTTCCTTTTAGCCCAACAAAGGTAATAGAGGATCCACAAGGGCGTTATGTTGTTGTAGTAGGGTCTTTATATTTTAAGCCTGTCATACTGGTGAATGTATATGCCCCTAATTGGGACGATGAGAGATTCATAGAAAGAGTGATAGCATCCATACCAAGTCTCAATTCCCATTCTCTCATTTTTGGAGGTGATCTAAATTGTACAATTACTCCATCTTTGGATCGTTCCAATCCAAAATCTAATTCTCCCTCCAAAATGGCAAAGAGGCTATCAATGTTCATGGATCAAGTAGGCTGTACTGACCCATGGCGTTTCTGTTTTCCATTGAGCAAGACATATTCTTATTTTTCCCATGTACACCATACGTACAGTAGAATTGATTATTTCTTCATTGATTCTGCATTGTTGTCTTCGGTTAAAAAAATTGAATATTCATCTATAATTGAATCTGATCATGCCCCGGTAATTTTAGATCTTTCTTTATTACACAAAAGTATGGAGTACACTCCATGGAGATTGGACACTTGTTTATTGAAAGAAAAGGGATTTATTCAAATGATTTCATCAGCCATTGATGATTTTCTTGAATTTAACAGAGGTGATGATGTGTCTCCTACTACATTGTGGGAGACCCTCAAGGTTGTTATTAGGGGAAATATTATTTCATATAAATCCATGCTAAATAAAAACAGATGTTTAGAGCAAGAAAAATTGATCAAAGCTATACAGGCGATAGATTGTCAATATTCAGCTTCCCCATGCCCTGAACTTTATAAAGAGAAAGTAGAACTTCAGGGATGAGTTGTTGGCTTCGGAAAAAACTGAAAGGATGTTGTTGAAATCTCGGGGCATTATGTATGAGCATGGAGAAAAGTCGGGTCGTCTTTTAGCCCATCAGTTAAAGAGCAGATCATCTGAGCAACATATCTCTTGTATTATGAAAGATAATGGGGAACTTACAGTGGATCCTATAGAAATTAATGATACATTTCAGGCATTCTATTCAAACTTGTATTCATCTGAAGCTCCTAAAGACAATACAGTTATGGATAATTTTTTTAGCAATTTAAATATGCCCAAAATTGATACAGCTAGTAGAGCAGAATTAGAGTTTCCAGTCACGCACGGCGAAATTGCGGATGCAATTAGGACCATGCAAAGTGGAAAAGCTCCGGGCCCTGATGGGTACCCAGTTGAATTTTTCAAGACTTTTTCTGGGCAACTAATTCCACTTTTACTTGATATGTTTCATGACTCAAAGGCTAATGGTACTTTGCCCAGGACACTGACTGAAGCTTCTATAACTTTATTGTTAAAACCAGGGAAAGACAGAAAGCAATGTGGGTCATATCGCCCTATCTCTCTCCTTAATTGTGACATCAAAATATTGGCAAAAGCACTGGCTCGCCGTTTGGAGAAAGTTATGCCAGAGGTGATCTCCCAGGACCAAACAGGTTTTATGACGGGACGGCACTCTTTTTCAAATGTGCGTTGCCTTCTCAATGTTTTATACTCACCAGCGTCCAGTGCGATGGCTGAAGTAGTTGTTTCATTGGACGCTGAAAAAGCGTTTGATAGGGTAGAGTGGAGTTTTTTGTTTGAGTGTTTGAAAAGATTTGGTTTTGGCCCCGATTTTAGGTCATGGATTGAGCTTTTATACTTCAGCCCAAAGGCATCAGTAGTCACCAATAGGAATCACTCCAAGTTCTTTTCCTTGACAAGGGGAACACGTCAGGGATCGCCAATTAGTCCACTTTTGTTTGCTCTAGTTATTGAACCTCTTTCTATTGTGCTTAAGTCAAAGCCAGAAATATTTGGAATTTATAGATGGGGTTTAACCCATAAGGTATCTTTGTACGCTGATGACTTATTGCTGTACCTATCTGACCCTATGCATAGTATTCCCCATGTTTTGAATATATTGCAAACATTTAGTACTTTCTCTGGTTATAAATTGAACCTAACTAAAAGTGAGTGCTTTCCTATAAATGCCTTGGCCCGGTCTCTTAAGGACTCAGATCTACCCTTTTGTATGTCCAGGGATGGGTTTAAGTATTTAGGTATTAACTTGACTCAAAATTTTCCTGAGCTATACCATAAAAACTTTACCCCATTAGTAGGCAGATTAAAGTCTGATTTTCAGAGATGGAATGCCATTAGTTTGTCTCTGGTTGGTAGGATTAACTGTATTAAAATGAATGTTCTCCCTAGATTTCTTTATCTTTTTCAGTGCCTTCCAATTTATCTGACTAAATCATTTTTTCAATCTATTGATAAGTATATAACATCATTTATTTGGGCAGGTAAAGCTCCTAGAATTCAAAAGAGATTTCTTCAAAGACATCGTTCTAATGGAGGCTTGGGTTTGCCAAATCTACAATTTTACTATTGGGCGGCAAACTGTCAGAAAATACTCTATTGATGTCAGTCTTCAGATATGGTCTGGTGTGAGTCTGAAAATAACTCTTGTCTTTCAACTTCACTCCCAGCTTTAATAACTTCTAAAATCCCTCTGGCTATTTCAACACATACTTCAAATCCAACGGTCATTAACACTTTACGTATTTGGCAACAATTTAGAAAACATATAGGTTTACTTAATTTCTCCATTCAAGCCCCAATTTGCCATAATTACTCATTTATTCCAGCTAGAATAGATGCAACGTTCTTGGAATGGAACAGGCAAGGCCTTGTCAGATTTAAAGATTTTTATAAGGATGGTATATTTGCAAGTTTCAATGACATATGCGAAAAATTTAATCTCTCCTGCTCAAATCATTTTAGATATCTACAGATTCACCACTTTATTCGTAGTAATACAACAGATTTTCCAAATGAACCAGATCCATCTGTCTTGGAGGATATCTTGGAAGTGTCTTCTAATTTAAAGGGACTTATTTCCAGAATTTATAACATCATCACTTCCCATGGTGACAATATTGTAAATAAGATTAGAGCAAAGTGGGATGCTGAACTAGGAGAGACAATACCAGATAGTATATGGACGGAAGCGGTGCGTAGGGTTAATGGGACTACATCATGTGCTCGTCTAAGCTTAATCCAGTTTAAAGTTTTGCATAGGATGCATTTTTCTAAAGCTAAATTGGCAAAAATATTCACAGGCATGGATGACAGTTGTAGCAGGTGTCATAGCGCTCCAGCAACTTTGACCCACATGTTCTGGTCATGCCCATGCTTGGATCAGTTTTGGTTAGGGGTCTATAAAACGTTATCTGAAGTTATAGAAATAGATTGTGAGCCCAATGTGTATACCTCAATTTTTGGAGTTGTGCCAAGCGACCATATAGGACTTGCTAGGTATAAAGATATATTAGCCTTTTCGACTTTGATTGCCAGACGGCAAATTCTTTTACATTGGAAATCCCCATACCCACCAAAAGTATCTGTATGGCTGACTGATCTTATGATGTATTTGAAATTGGAAAAAATAAAGTATGCACTCAGAGGGTCTAATGACCTTTTTTATGGTATCTGGAACCCATTAATAACATATTTTGAAAAACTTAAGTCCCTTCCTGAGAGTCCCTAATGACATGTAAAGCACTGAGATGGCTAAGGCCTAAAGAAGTCTACAATATTGGTTTTATGTACCATTGGTTTGTTTACTGGATATTGTATGTGTATGTACACATTTATTCTGTTTTACTGGATTATGTATTTATTTTATTTGGTATAAGATGGTTACATGTGTACAAGTGTACATGTGACTTACGATTGTCTTTGGTTTGACTGGCTACATACTAAGACGCACAGAGGTTCAGAGGGTGGGCAGGGTGGGGTTTTTTTTTTTTTTTTTTTTTTTTTTTTTTTTTTTTTTTTTTTTTTTAATTATTATTATTATTTAAAAATGTAGGAGAAAAACAAATGTATTTCATGTAGGTATGTAACTTTGTTGTTCTTGGTTAATAAAAAGAGATTTAAAAAAAAAAAAAAAAAAAAAAAAAAACATTATTTCCTACTTTTTTACAAACTAATAATAAACTGCAAAGGCAGACAGGAAAGGATGTGCTAATTATTCCCACTGTCATTTATTTTACTGTTACCACCACTGCCACCTTGAATTTGGAAACTAACGTCGTGTGTGTCTGTGTGTGTGTATGTGTGTGTGAGTATACATGTGTGTGTGTGTGTGTGTGTGTGTGTGAGAGAGTATACGTGTGTGTGTGTGTGTATGTGTGTGTGTGAGTATACGTGTGTGTGTGTGTGTGTTGTGTGTGTGTGTGTGAGTATACGTGTGTGTGTGTGTGTTGTGTGTGTGTACCTCTTCCAGCTGAATCCTCTGTATTTGAGGGCCTCTTCCACCAGCTGGTCAAGAACGTAACACACGTGTTCCCCTGATCCAGACTTCAGTTTTGCAGGAGGGAAATCAACCTGGCCTCCCTACACACACACACACGCACGCACAGGACATATTACATGCATCATTGCTCAGAAACTTTATGTACACCAACCCACAAAACCTGCAAGTGTCACCCTGTCACATAGCGGCATCGCACCACACATCAACACACACACACACACACACACACACCAGGGCCCGGAGGTGTGACAGGATGTTGGACACAGTGGCGTTGGGGTCGTCATACTCCTGCGGCGCCTCGAAGGGTCTCCCGGTAGCGCTGATGAGCCACGCGGCGATCACCGTGAACATGTAGAACTGCTCGCCGGGGTTGGACGGCGTGTAGGGGCTCGCGGCGAAGTAGTGTCTGAAACAGACATACAGAGAGACTACGAAACAGCGAGACACGACACGGCACAGGCCCGTTAGCAACAGGTGACTTATCTGAAAAGGCAACATCCGTCTAACCTGGAGAGAGCCTTCATATTGTGCTTGGCCAGAACTTCCTCTTCGTAGTTCAGGACCTTGAGCTTGTCGAGCAGGTCTTCCATGACCACGAACATTTGGTAAGCAGCCCCGGGACCACGCTCATCCTCCTCCCCGCGTCGCCCGTCATCCGCCATGGAAGTTTATCAGTGGCAAATTAGTAGACTGACGCTAACAGAACTGTGAGAGCAAAACAGTTTACACTAGCGCTTAGATAAGCGGTCATTCAGCTTCAACCAGTTCTGATGTTAACGTGCTACACTGGCGTTAGATATCAGAGATTCTGGGTGACATTTGTTTTGGTCACTGTCACCAAGTGGCCTAAGTTACCGTCAACCACAATTTTTAGTGTAGGCGGTATCGAGTTTACGCAAAGTAACCCAACAACCCGCATTACATTGTTCTTTACAAAACGAAAACAGGGTCCAACCACAACGTTAAACACGGGAAATATCTTGAGATATCGGTTTTTAAGTTTACGTCTGGGGTCGCTAGGTGACGCGATGGAGATGATCGCTGATTCTGCGCACCTCTCAAGCAGAGCACACGTTCTTTCTGCTACACATCGCCACCTGCCGCATTGGAGTATAACACAGGAGACGTTTATAGTTGTGACCCGTCCCAAGTTGAATGTATTTATGTTAAGACCTTTTTATGTTGGACCTTCATAACTGGCTCCGTCCTAAATGTTTTATGTTAGGCAACTTTGATTCAAAGGACATTATTTACAAAATCTATTTACAAAAGATTTCTAAACAGGTTTATTAAGTTAAAATAGTTGTCAAGTTTCTCTTTAACGTTATGGTATTTGACAGACACTTTTCTCCAGATATTGTAGCTTACTTTGTATAAATGTGACAAACAAATAACTTGAACTTGAACCAATAACTGTATATACAGTCATCGACTTACATTTATTCACTTAGCAGATGCTTTTATCCAAAGCGACTTACATCTGTCAATTTGGTGTGATCCACTTGCCAATGCCAATTATGGTGCGATCCCGTTGTCCAAAGGGCTCTTCTTACGAGTAGACAAGTGAACATTGAGTGCATACCAAGGGTATATTTACTGATTTTATTTGTTTTTGTGATAACTTTTTATTGTATGAAAAAGCATATAGAAGAAAAAAGTGCAGAGCATGCAGTGACTTCAGACCACAGTCAGATATATATTATTCTTCTTAACCACTAGTGATATATTCTTCTTATTACTGTATATATTATTCTTATTAAACACTAGTGTATATGTTATTCTATGGCTATTTGAAATACATTTCATTTTGTGTCTTTCTCTTTAAGGCATAGCATAAATAAGCACTACAACTCTTTAACCTAGGATACACACACACACACACACACACACACACACACACACACACACACACACACCGTTCACTACTGCATGTGCCATACAGGAGCAGCAGATGGCGCCAGACTCTGAGTCAGATCAGATGAGCCGGATACAGAGTCAGGTGTCTCCTCCTCCTCACATGATGTCACTTCCTCTCTCTCTCCTCCTCAATCCTAACAGTAGTCACGTCACATGATGTCACTTCATATCTCTCTTTATCTCTAACTCCCTCTCTCCCCCCCTTTCTCTCTCTCTCTCCCTCCCTCCCTCCCTCCCTCTCTCTCTCTCTCTCTCTCTCCCTCTCTCTCTCTCCCTCTCTCTCTGACAGATGGCAGCAAGCTCCTCCCTCCTCTGTGGCCGTCTCCGTGGTGACCGTTCAGGCGTCCAGCGGCACGCTGGTGGCGCCCTCCTCAGACAGCGGACCCTGGCGCTCGCGCTCCGTCACTTCCTGCTTGCGCTTGCTCTTGGGGGGCGTGGCGACGGCGTGGGCGGAGTCTCCCTCGGCCCCGCCCTCCTCCCCCTCGGCCACGGAGCGCGGTGTCGGGCGCAGGCGGATGTTTGGGGCCTTCTGGGCGATGGACTGGCGTAGGCGCTGCCCGCTCTGCCGCATGCGCTGCCGCTGCTCGCTAGTGGGCACCACGCGCTGGCCCAGCCCCCGGACACGCCCCCCCAGCGTAGCTCCTCCCTGGCGCAGCGTGGCGCCCGTGCGACGCAGGTTCTCGCTGGTGCGCTGGCGTGTGGCCAGAAGCCCCGCCCTCAGGCGTGACACACGCGTGGACTCCACCTCCTCTGCCGTCACGTAGTCGTCGTCCGACGACAGGTCCCCCGGGGCCTCGTACTCGTCAGGCTCCACCTCCAACGCCGACGCACCCGCCCCCTTCGGAACCTTCAGCACCGCCACCGACGGCAACTCAGTGTCCCCCTGGAGAGAGGGAGGGAGAGAAGGAGGGAGAGAGAGAGGGAGGGAGAGAGAGAGAGAAGGAGGGAGAGAGAGAGAGAGAAGGAGAGGGAGGGAGAGAGAGAGAAGGAGGGAGAGAGGGAGAGGGAGAGAGAGAGAGAGAAGGAGGGAGAGAGAGAGAGAGAGAGAGAAGGAGGGAGAGAAGGAGGGAGAGAGAGAGGGAGGGAGAGAGAGAGAGAGAGGGAGGGAGAGAGAAGGAGAGGGAGGGAGAGAGAGAGAAGGAGGGAGAGAGGGAGAGGGAGAGGGAGGGAGAGAGAGGGAGAGAGAGAGAGACAGAGAGGGAGGGTGAGAGAGAGGGAGAGGGAGGGAGAGAGAGAGAAGGAGGGAGAGAGAGAGAAGGAGGGAGGGAGAGGGAGAGAGAGAAGGAGGGAGAGAGAGAGAGAGAGAAGGAGGGAGAGAGGGAGAGGGAGAGGGAGGGAGAGAGAGGGAGAGAGAGAGGAGGGAGAGAAGGAGGGAGAGAGAGGGAGGGAGAGAGAGGGAGAGAGAGGGAGAGAGAGAGAAGGAGGGAGAGAGGGAGAGAGAGGAGGGGGAGGGAGAGAGAGAGAAGGAGGGAGAGAGGGAGAGGGAGAGAGAGGGAGAGAAAGAGAGACAGACAGAGAGGGAGGGAGAGAGAGGGAGGGAGAGAGAGGGAGAGAGAGAGAGGGAGAGGGAGGGAGAGAGAGAGGGAGGGAGAGGGAGAAGGAGGGAGAGAGGGAGAGGGAGAGGGAGGGAGAGAGAGGGAGGGAGAGAGAGAGAAGGAGGTAGGGAGCATTCCATATGACTAATATAGTATCACCATGACTCCCTTTACTGACACACACACTCCTTTAAAAACACACTTTACTGATGAAGCAGGACACCACACCCAACACAGAGAGAGGGAATCAGTGTGTGTGTGTGAGATAGAGAGAGGGAGTGAGTCAGAATGTGTGTGTGTGTGTGTGTGTGTGTGTGTGTGTGTGTGTGTGCGTGCAGATATTCTGAGGTCTCAATAGTTGTCCTAATATAGAGTTCTGAGGATCACAGCAGTCATGGCCATTTAACACACACACACACACACACACACACACTGCTGAAATCCTACTCCACTTACAGTCTAGCTGTACACTTAAACACACTTACAGTAACCTTAAAGTAAGTGTGTGTGTGTGTGTGTGTGTGTGGTTAGCCATGTGTGTGTGTGTGTATGGGGAGAGTGCTATTGTAATTTATTGTATTAGGTGTCTGGGAATTTTTGTGTGTGGATGTGGTTCATATGTGTCAAGCTCTGTAGGTGTGTATGAGTATGCGCGTGTGTGTGTGTGCATGTGTGCGTGCATATATGTGTGCGTGCGTGCACGTGCGTGTGTGTGTGTGTGTGTATGAGAGTGTGTGTGTGTGTGTGTGTGTGTGAGTGTGTGTGTCAGACTCTAACTTTAGAGGCCTGTCATAAGCAGCTGCTCTGAGAGGCCGAGTGTCAAACTGTATGCACCCCCTCCACTCACACACACACACACACACACACACAAATGCAGTGGCATTCATCATATAAACAAGTAAACACATAATATAGAAATATAGAATATAGAAATATGGAATATAGAAATACAGAATATAGAAATGTATCACCCGGAGAGAACAAATACTCTTTTCTGATTGGCTGGTGGGGTGGCTATTAATTCTGAATAACAGGACACCGTTCCATATCAATGCTTATGAATGGTAACTATTTTTGAAATTTTTGTCATAATCTGTAAGTGTTTGGGATCATATTAAGCCTAATAGTGTAATTTTGTAGTGTTCGGATTTGTAATAAAATAACTTAATATCAGACCATGCTGCTGCCAGTTACTGTCCGGTTGTTAGCATGCTAGCTAGCCTCTTAGCTAAGGTAACATTTTAAACGGAGAAGTGTAATTTCTTTGAAATGACAACTAGCTGAATAACATTACTGACATTAGTTAAAGTGGATAGTTTATACTCAAGTGAATTTGCAACAGTATATTAAGTTTAAGCGAAGTCCTTCAACTACTAGTCATTTGTTAGAGCATAGCTGTATTGCCATAGCTCAGGGGTGGCTAACCAGTCCAGCAAGAGCCAAAAAAAAAAAATTCCGCACAACAAAAAAAAGATGCCCACACTATAACAGCGACTTAGGCCTACAAAAATAGATCTTCTCTTTTCATTTAAAGTGAGACACTTGGCAGATGCTACAAATTATCGTTTTCAGGAATGAGTAGCAAGCAACAAAGATATCTGACACACATCACACATTTCCCCTCACTGAATTACTTATTAGCATGAGAAATGCTCCAATGTAACAACTGATATGCTGTCAATGTGACCGTCAAATGTTCCGTTTAGTGTTCAGTACATTTTTTAAAAGAAAATACACAAAAAGAAAACGAGCCTGCTTCTCTGACTGACGTCTATATAGCCTACCTTTACCTTGTTTTATGCATCAGTTAAGTCTGGCATACCAAGTACCAAACTAACATGTAGAACACGTTTTTTAACAGTGTTATTTAGGTTACGTTGACATATTAACCAGAAAGGCTATGCTAGCCTACAAAAAGATGAATCCTCCTTTTGAATGTCTGTGTTCCTCTTTCTATTTACGCTTAGCGTCAGGGTTTTCCTGATTGCAACAGTATCATTCCACCTGGCTAAAGAAACAAAGTCTGCTTCTTTTTAGACTAGATTCCTATCCATAACATGACGGTAAAACTATTTTAATTTAAACATTGCAGCCTAACTATTGGCAGTACTATCAACTTATGAAAAGCATTTTCATTTACCATAAATAAAAGGCTATTTAAAAAAAAAAAAACTCAGTTGAGCAGCCGCGAGTGCGGAGGCAAAGAGATGCATGAGAGGAGGCAAAGAGCCGCAGGTTCGCCACCCCTGCCATAGCTACTCCCATCCACTTGTATAGCATTTTAAGCTAGCGTTAGCTAGCTAGCTAGCTCGGTTCACATGACTAATTAAATTATTCACATCATGTCCTAAAGAATGATTCATTGGTATCATACATGATTATAGACAATAATACTGTGAACACAATTATGTTTATCTGTTCTTATTGCTTATTAAGAGAGAAAGTTTATTTAGTGACGTAAGGTGACACTCCCACTTATGCAGATCGGAACTGTCCCGTTTTGCTCCCATAGTAACGAATTACGTTGCTCTATCTTGCTAGTAATCAAGGATCTTTGGTTGCAGGCTTCGCAACAATGGAATGTTGGAATGTAATGTTGGAATGTTATTACAAACATAGGTTTACTTAAATCATGTCCCTCAGGTTGCAACATTTTTTTTTCTAATTTCTTTTTGCCAAAAACGTAATCAAATACATGGAATAACATGTTCTATAGGTTGCAACATGTACATGGAATAACATGTTCTATAGGTTTCGACATTTTAATACATATTGTGCTGCCAGGGCAGCAGAGGTCAGAAGTAAATTGGTGAATTGGCCATTTGATCATATTTCTCACAGTGTGGAACAAAGTGTGTGTGTGTTTGTGTGGTGTGCGTGCATGTGTGTTTGTGTGGTGCGTGCGTGTGTGTTTGTGTGTGTGTGTATGCGTGTGTGTGAGATAGAGAGTCTCACCTGGTAGATGACGACCCTGAAGCGGTTTCGTGTGAGCAGTTCGTCCTGCGAGGTCTCGACCTTCCTGACGCGCGTGTTCTGCTTGTCCACCCTGGTCTTCACCTCCTTCACGTGCGCACTGACCCGCCGAGACTTCTGCAGCAGCTTCTGGACCGTGGCGGCCGTCTGAGCGTGCTCACTGCCCAGCGCTGACACCTGGTCAAGGTCGAGAACACAAGGTCAAGGTCAAACTCTCTCCGCCTCACAAAAACCAACATCGAGAGACGCAACACAAAAAACAACATCGAGAGACGCAACACACAACACAACATCGAGAGACACAACACACAACATCGAGAGACACAACACACAAACCAACATCGAGAGACACAACACACAACACAACATCGAGAGACACGACACTAGTACTGCACAGAAAAGCACATGGACAAGAGCAGTATAAATAATAACAAACAAAAAATACTACACAGGAGATAAATAAACAATGCAGTCATACTCAGAAGATAAATAAACAACATAAACAATGCAGTTGTACATAGGAGATAAATAAGACAGTAAATAAGTGACCTCAAAATAATAAATACCTCATTAGAAACAGGTATATTTCTGACTGCTTTTAAAACCGCTATCTAGATCAACGTTAAGGTCCACCACTCTAGTTCATCCAAAACAAACCAAAAAAGGGACTCAAAGTGCTAAATACCGGATTTATCCTTTAAACAAAGTCTCAAACCGTATTCTTCTAAATTTGAGTGCAGCATTCAACACCATTGATCACAGCTTTGTAATTCACCTCCTTGTGAAGTGGGTAGGTCTCTCTGATAATGTTCTAAAGTGGTTTCAAACCTTATGTCAAACATTACTGGCAGAGATTTTTATGTTAGTCTAGGAGATCATGTGTCTGTAAAACATGACTTGACTTTTGGTGTGGCCCAGGGGAGCTGCCTTGGTCCCCTGCTATTTTCCCTATATATGCTTCCGTTAGGAAACATCATAAGTCAGCATAATGCAAACTTCTACAGCTATGCAGACGATACCCAATTATATATTTCTGTGGAGCCAACTAACCCAGATGGCCTTTGCCCCCTTATCGCCTGCTTAGCCTCCATTAATCACTGAACACTGAGCATGCTTAGCCTCCATTAATCACCGAACACTGAGCACCGAACACACACCACCCAACTCCGTACCAACACACCACCCAACTCCACACACCACGCGCCTCATTGCAAGCGCATCTTGATTGATTAATCACCACTATGTGGATACTGTTTTTAGAATTGATTTAGATTAAGTGTTAGTATAATTTGTATTTTAGTATATTTAGTATATTCTTTATCTTCTACTGTCCTTATTGCTTAGTTGTGTTTTTATATTATATACTTTTAATTACTTTTTCTGCTGTTAGTGAATGTGTGTATGTTGTCTGTATGCTACTGAGACCTTGAATTTCCCCTGGGGATCAATAAAGTATCTATCTATCTATCTATCTATCTATCTATATCTATTTATCTAT
>NC_055975.1:31160655-31178155 GCF_018492685.1 Alosa sapidissima
CACCCACACTCACTCACACCCACACAATTTCAATTTAATCTCACTTATAGAGCGCCAAAACATTGCACATGTCTCATGGCACTTTACAGAATGTTACACACAAGCACTAAAGAGGTATGTTTTAAGTCTAGACTTAAAAATAGGGAGGGTGTCTGCTAATTGAATAGAGGGAGGGAGATTATTCCAGAGGAGGGGTGCGCGGTAGTGGAAAGCTCTGCCTCCTACTGTAGTTTTTGAGTTTCTTGGGATTACAAGAAGTATAAATATAAGTATATATACTCTTTTGATCCTGTGAGGGAAATTTGGTCTCTGCATTTATCCCAAATTTGTGAATTAGTGAAACAGACTCAGCACACAGTGAACACACAGTGAGGTGAAGCACACACTAATCCTGGCGCAGTGAGCTGCCTGCTACAGCGGCGCTCGGGGAGCAGTGAGGGGTTAGGTGCCTTGCTCAAGGACACTTCAGCCGTGCCTACTGGTCGGGGTTCGAACCCTCCGGTTACAAGTCCGAAGCGCTAACCAGTAGGCCACGGCTGCCCCCATATTGCAAAGAAGTCAGGTATTCTGTGATCATAGTGGTCTAGGTGGATTATATGGTACTAGAAGATCTTTAATATATTCAGGTGCCCAGCCATTTATGGCTTTGTATGTTAGAAGTAATATTTTGAAGTCAATGCGACTTTTAACAGGTAGCGAGTGTAAAGATGCTAGGATGGGGGAAATGTGTTCATATCTTTTGGTCCTAGTGAGTGTGCGAGCAGCTGCATTTTGTATAAGCTGTAAGCTCTTTAGACAGGTATTATTGCAGCCAGCGTATAGAGTATTGCAATAGTCTATCCTTGAGGTGACAAAAGCGTGGATTCATTTCAGCGGCTGGTAAGTATAAGGACTTCTTTATCTTTGAAATGTTCCTTCAGTGGTAAAATGAAGTTTTGGTGATCTGTTTTACGTGATTATTTAGTGATAGGTCCTGGTTAATTATAACTCCTAGATTTTTAGCACTTTTGGATGAGGTCGGAGAAAGATCACTATATGTAGCCTGTGATGTGGATAGGATATCCCTCATATTTTTAGGACCTAAAACCATAATTTCTGTTTTATCTGAGTTCAAAAGCAGGAAGTTGTTCGTCATCCATGTTTTTATATCTCTTATGCATGTGTCAAGTTTGGCTAACGGGGTCATCAGGTTGGAAGAATGGAAATTAATGCTTCCTAAAATTAATGTTTCTTAATTTCAGAGCCTAGGGGAAGCATATACACTCTAAAAAATGTTGGGTTAAAAATAACCCAAATATAACCCAGCCGCTGGTTAACTATTGGACCAACACCACATTGAGTTATCCTAACCCAATGGTCTGGGTACATTATTAAACCCAGCAGATTGGGTATGATTCTAACCCAAAACGCTGGGTTATATCAACACAACGTTAGTTAAATTGGCACAATAGACTGGGTAAAGGTAACCAATGTGCTCGGTTATAACTATAAAAATGTTGAGTAAAATTCACACAGTATATTGGGTATAGATTCAACCCAAACCACTGGGTTATATCAACAGAACTGCTAGTTAAAATAACCAGTTGTCGGATTTTCTAAACCCAGTATTTGGGTTGCATTGAGAGAAAATGGGCAACAAATAGCCATGCAATGAAATAAAACAGTTCGACATAATTATTTATTTGACAGTTTACTTTATTTTTGAATGGATAGCCTACTCTAAAAGCAGAATCAGCATGTGATAAGTTACTTCCATGAAGACAGCTAGATTCCACGGTCCATTTGGGGGTCAGCCCTGTCAATCAAAGAAAGAAAAAGAGTAAATTAATCACTGCTATTGACTGAACTTTATATCAAGACTTCCACGAACCATGATCAGTGAATGATGTTGACAAACATTAAAAATTCGGAGACAAAATATTAGCGCAACACACTCGGAAACCATGACCACCTCATGGAGTTGTTTAACAGCAGACTGAAACATACGTTCAGTAATATTAACGTTAGTGGCAGTGATAGTTCTACCGGGTCATTCCATGAAATCGGTGCCTTTTCGACTTTAAAAATGTGAAAAATATAATTGTTTCAAACTGATTTTTTTCATTGCCCATTTAATTAACACATCTTAACATGACAAGAAATTGTGTTGGGCCATCTCAAGCTATGCATTTATTTTTTCCCATTCACTTATTACATAGAATATTGTAGGATAGTAACAGGACTGATGGTAACAGGACTGATGATTTCATGGTAAATTGCTCCTTTCTAGCTAACAGGTCAAGGTTAGGGAGGCACATGGTATGTAATCTGAAAGGTTATTACTTCTAGATATAGGTAATATCAGTATTGATAAATAATTGTTTATATACACTTTAAAAAATGGTAACAGGACTGATGTTGTATGCTCGCCCCTCTCTCACAACCCTGATAAAACATGAAAAATAGGACATTTAAGAAGAGAGAAAGTTACCCTTTCTTACACTGTGGAATCTGCTTCTTCTAAATGATGTCACTTTCTTGAAATTATGTCACTTCTAGTTTGTACCATTATTTTATAAGGGGTTTTAGTTTTAACAGGACTGAGATGAAATTAAGGGACAATGATAAATGACTTATATTTTCTAAGAAAACATATCTATTTATGTGAAAATCATTGCTTAACAATGAGATTACACTTAGGACAATATAAAACTGTGAAAATTGTATCATTTTACCAACATTTTACAACTGAGAAGTGCTGTTGAAAAAGAAAAAACATAGCGTGGGACAAGCCAAAATCAACCAAAATCCTTACCCATAGCAAATATTTATGTGATTTTAATCATTTTAACTTGTATTTTATTGGGTTTACTTGGTCTTATATTTATGCATATGATTTATAGTAACATTAAGTTTTTTAAATTAAACATGTATTTGTTGTTAAAGCAACTTTAGAACTGATTATATGTTGTGGGACGTTCGGTGGAATGACCCAGCTAGCTCATGTTAACACATTCAGTTAGTTAAATTCAAGTTGTCTGTAACGTTAATGTTACCACCAAAAAACACCCAGTAAGTTACATGGCTATAATATGAAGCTACCCTGAATGAATTAATATGTTGTTTGGCATGATGATTACCGTATGTGAAAAGACTACTTCGACTGTATACATTAGCTGACACACATGCTGCACTAACACGAAGCATTTAATTAATGTTAGCATACCAACCGTCTGCTAACGTTAACCTAGCCAGCTGTTGGTATGCTAATTTTAGTTCGTTGTAAAAGTTTGTTTTGTTTCTGTTCAGCAGTTCATACCCAGTGAACACAGAACTATGTTTTTAAGAGTCTGTCTTTGTGTAGATTTAACATTAACATGAGCAGTAATTGTAAGTTAATGTTAGCTAACGTTAGCTGGCTTGAATGACACAATTCTTAACCTGCTCAGGCTGAACGAAATTAGCAGGCAGAATATCCATTCATATCACAAAGGTATCTCTGGGTGTAGGCTACTTTTAAAATCCATCTGAATAATAATAATAAAAAAGTTAAAAGCAGATACATACCTTCCGAAATCGCCTGATTTCCACTGCATGTTGACAGCTGCTGGACTGCATGGACGGTTGAAAGAATAACGATTTTCCCCGAACTCTCAAATAACTATGCAGCTGTGTTAAAGTTACCCTGGTGCTGAGTAGTGTGCTCACGTCAGGTGGGGGAGAGGAGGGGCGCTGTCCTAAACTATCAACCCAACAAGCTGGGTTACAGAAAATAACTCAACATGAGTAAAAACAACCCCACACAATGACCCAACAGTTTCAACTCAGTGTTTGGGTTGATAAAATAACCCAGCATTTTTTAGAGTGTAAAGAGAAAATAACAGGGGCCCCAGTACTGAGCCTTGAGGTACTCCATTTTTTTACCATTGTCTGGGTAGATGGTTCATTATGGACCTGTACGAATTGTTGGCGGTTAGAAAGGTATGATCTAAACCAAGTGAGTGCTGAGTCTTTGATGCCTATCAAATTTTCAAGCCTATGAAGTAGTATGTCATGGTCTATGGTGTCAAAGGTGCTGAGGTCTAGGAGGACCAGTATTGATACATATCAGCAGCAATGAGGAGGTCATTAAAAACTTTAACAAAGGCTGATTCAGTACTGTGGTGAGCTCTAAAGCCAGACTGGTATAATTCCTGGATTTTGTTCATGTGTGAGAAGGCACCAATTTGTTTGGACACTAATTTTTCTGAGTATTTTTGACATGAAAGGGAGATTAGATAGAGGCTTATAGTTAGCCAGGTTGTTAGGGTCAAGGCTTATAGTTAGCCAGGTTGTTAGGGTCAAGGGTAGTATAGTGGCCGTATGCCACTTCCTGTGTGTGTGTGTGTGTTTGTTTGTGTTGTATTGGTACTTTTATTTTGACATGTAATTGGTATCAAAGTCACGTGGGCAGGGGTGTAGTAGTGAATGAATGAATATATGCACCTGGGCATAGGTATGGCTGTATGGAGAGGGGGTGAGTCGGGAGAGGATATTTTTTGTTGACCATATCGTATCATAGAAACAACGCACTTAATTGCATCTGTTTGGACAATAAAAGGAGTCAACGTCACTGAGGAATCTGCGTCTGTTTTGGAACGCGTCCGCACAGTGTCATCTCCTGTACCTAGCCTGTTTGTAGTCACCACCAGTGTTGGGAACGTTACTTTAAAAAAGTAATTAGTTATAGTTACTCACTACTTGTTGCAAAAAGTAACTGAGTTAGTAACTGAATTACTCTATGATAAGAGTAACTCGTTACCAGGGAAAGTAACTATTTGCGTTACTGTTAAAAAAAAAGTTGCTACATGTCAAAGAATTTGGATTTTTTTGAGCAGTTTTGAGCAGTTTTGAGCAGCCAGTTGAAATGAGTGGAACAGACAGGTGTTTGTAGGCTACATAACTTTCGATATTTATTAGATAGATAGATAGATAGATAGATACTTTATTGATCCCTAAGGGGAAATTCAAGATATTGCAAATAGACAGACCTACGGTTGACTTCAGCCTGTCATAGGTTTTTGTTGTGAGGCAGAAAGATCTAGCTTTTGCTGCTTGGAGGACTTTGCTCCGAGTCCTTCTTTGCTAGTGGATGGCGAGCTATCATCTGTGGTGGAGGTATCGGTGTTTTTGGCCACTAGCTTTAGATGCGTGTGTGAGATGCTTCATTAAATTAGAGTTGTTTACAACGGATGTCGACAAATTCTTCGCTCCTGGACATAATGTACACATTACATGCACGTTCTTGCCTTTGACCACAATGAATTTGTAGTAGTGCTTATATCTCCACCTTGACAATGCCAAATTTTCATTGTCGGATTGCTCCTGACCTCTGCTGTTTCGTCTAATCTTTATTTTACCTGTTGCGTGTGTGTGTGGCACGTGTGCAAAAACACTGGCTCTGATTGGCTACCATGAAACATGACTCTGCCTTAGCCAATCATAATCGCTTACGTCTTTACTAACCCACCTCCTCACTAGCTGTGATCCAGGGGTGCTTTCGGATTACACAGTTTATTCAATCAATGCATAGTACCGCACCGCATTTAACGTCCAGTAACGTTAACGCCGTTGTAACGGGAAAAGTAATTAGTTAGATTACCTCGTTACTGAAAAAATAACGTTGTTACCTAACGGCATTCTTTTAAACGGCGTTATTCCAAACACTGGTCACCACAGCTAGGTTTTTAGCCTGTTTGTAGGTTTTTTAAGGGAGGGCTTAATAACAAACATCTTAAACGACTGCGGTACATGTCCTAATAGCATTGAATTATTTATAATCTGGAGCAAAGCATTATGCAGGAAGGGGAGAGCAGTCTTAAGAAGGTGAGTAGGAATAGGGTCTAGTAGACTAGTTGTAGATTTTGATGAGGAAATTGTGGAAGTGAGGTCTAATATGTGGTCTAAGGGTGTAAATTAATTAAATGTTGTTCCAGGTCATCTGTGATTCAGTTATATTTTCGCTCTCATTCAGCAATGGAGTATGCATACACACACACACTCTTAAACACCCACCTACACACACACACACTCTCTTAAACACCCACCTACACACACACACAGACTCTCTCACACACACAGACACACACACACACACATTGCTGTCAGGTGTTTACATATACCAAACACACACCAAAGTATTCCAGAAGCCAAGTGAGGTGTAGTGAAAAAGGTTTATTTGTAGACGTTTGGTCCCATTGATTAACATGCAGAGTTTAGACAGTAACACACACACACACACAGCATCATAAGCAGTCACACATTCACAAACAGTAAACACAGTAGAAACACAAACACACACACACACACACTGCTTTCAGGTGTTTAAATATAACTGTTACAGACATCTAGACATTCATGAGCTGAGTAATCACTGAGGCTGTCTTTCTGTGTCTTTCACACACACACACACACACACACACACACACACACACAAATACACAGACACACAAACACACACACACGTGCATAAATATGCATGCTCTCACAAACACACACGCACACTCACATACAGATGCTCACACTCATACACTCTCTCTCACACACGCATGCACACATGCACACTCACACACACACGTACTGCACATACAGACAGGAAGACAGCGGCTCAGTGCTACACTTAGACCATAATCAGCTGCCGGCCCTCGACCTTTGACCTTTAACCCCTAAGAACCCCTGACCTCTATGCCCATCTACCCCCCCCCATGATCATGCACATACTATGCAAGAGGAATTAAAGACACACACACACACACACACACACACACACTCATACACACATACAAACGCCATCATAAGCTGATGCTTCCTGGACCCTGAGGAAAAATCTCCTTCATTTAATCAGAGCACACACACACACACTCACTCACTCACTCACTCACACACACACACACACACACACACACTCACTCACTCACTCACTCACTCACTCACTCACACACACACACACACACACACAAACAGCATCATCAGCTGACGACAAATCTTCTGCATTCGTCTCCTCTTCGTTATGGGGTGGCGGCAGCTGGGTGGTTGTCATAGTGACCGTTGCTACAAGCCCCTGTGGTTGTCGGGAGGGAAGTGACCCAAGTTCTGCTTCTGACCTCGCCGGCCCCGCCTCCTGTCAGGGCACTTCCTGTTGGGACAGGAAGCAGGGGTCAGAGGGCACAGTCCCTGTGTGTGTGTGTGTGTCTGTGTGTGTGTGTGAGAGAGAGTGTGTGTGTGTGTGGAGGTATGTGTGAGTGTGCATGTGTGAGTGTGCATGTGTGTGTAAGTGTGTGTGTGTTTACAGTACGTGTGAGTGTGCATGCATGCGTGTGTGTGTATGTGTGAGTGTGCATGTGTGAGTGTGCATGCGTCAGTGTGCATATGTGTATGTGTGTGTTTGTTTGTGAGTGAGTGTGCGTGTGCATATATGAGTGTTAATGGGCATGTGTATGTGTGTGTGTATGTGTGAGTGTGTTGCGTGCGTGTGTGTGAGTGTGTGCGTAAGTCTGTGTGTGCGTGTGTGTGAGTGTGTGCGTAAGTCTCTGTGTGTGTGTGTGTGTGTGTGTGTGTATTACCAGGTGATGCACATGATGACAGCGCAGATGACAGTGATCTGAGTGGCAGCGATGATGCTGGCGATGAGAACGTAGTGTAGCCGCCGCCCATCAGGCACCACGTACAACACACTCACGTCCTCACAACGCGCTCCCCAGAACCCTGCCTCACACCTACACACACACACACACAACATAATCATGTACAACACACTCACGTCCTCACAACGCGCTCCCCAGAACCCTGCCTCACACCTACACACACACACACACACACAACATAATCATGTACAACACACTCACGTCCTCACAACGCGCTCCCCAGAACCCTGCCTCACACCTACACACACACACACACACACAACATAATCATGTACAACACACTCACGTCCTCACAACGTGCTCCCCAGAACCCTGCCTCACACCTACACACACACACACACACACAACATAATCATGTACAACACACTCACGTCCTCACAGCGCGCTCCCCAGAACCCTGCCTCACACCTACACACACACACACACACACACAACATAATCATGTACAACACACTCACGTCCTCACAGCGCGCTCCCCAGAACCCTGCCTCACACCTACACACACACACACACACACAACATAATCATGTACAACACACTCACGTCCTCACAACGCGCTCCCCAGAACCCTGTCTCACACCTACACACACACACACACACACACACAACATAATCATGTACAACACACTCACGTCCTCACAACGCGCTCCCCAGAACCCTGCCTCACACCTACACACACACACACACACACACAACATAATCATGTACAACACACTCACGTCCTCACAACGCGCTCCCCAGAACCCTGCCTCACACCTACACACACACAACATAATCATGTACAACACACTCACGTCCTCACAACGCGCTCCCCAGAACCCTGCCTCACACCTACACACACACACACACACACAACATAATCATGTACAACACACTCACGTCCTCACAACGCTCTCCCCAGAACCCTGCCTCACACCTACACACACACACAACATAATCATGTACAACACACTCACGTCCTCACAACGTGCTCCCCAGAACCCTGCCTCACACCCACACACACACACACACACACAACATAATCATGTACAACACACTCACGTCCTCACAACGTGCTCCCCAGAACCCTGCCTCACACCCACACACACACACACACACACACACACACACAACATAATCATGTACAACACACTCACGTCCTCACAACGCGCTCCCCAGAACCCTGCCTCACACCTACACACACACACACAACATAATCATGTACAACACACTCACGTCCTCACAACGCGCTCCCCAGAACCCTGCCTCACACCTACACACACACACACACACACACAACATAATCATGTACAACACACTCACGTCCTCACAACGCGCTCCCCAGAACCCTGCCTCACACCTACACACACACACACACAATATAATCATGTACAACACACTCACGTCCTCACAACGCGCTCCCCAGAACCCTGCCTCACACCTACACACACACTACATAATCATGTACAACACACTCACGTCCTCACAACGTGCTCCCCAGAACCCTGCCTCACACCTACACACACACACACACACACACACACACAACATAATCATGTACAACACACTCACGCCCTCACAGTGCACTCCCCAGAACCCTGCCTCACACCTACACACACACACAACATAATCATGTACAACACACTCACGCCCTCACAGTGCACTCCCCAGAACCCTGCCTCACACCTACACACACACAGACACACACACACACACACACACACACACACACACACACACACAACACACTCATGTCCTCACAGCACGCTTCCTTATGCTCACATGTGATGACTTACGGCCTTGTCAGGCCATCACTGTAAATAAGAACTTGTTCTTAAGGCGAGACACGGCAGGTGAAAACATCCGTTTTTTCATGCACTGGTCAATTTCGAGATTTTGGGCTAATTTGCTACCTTAGCATGTATTCTTTCACACTACTACAACAACAAAGCCCGATTTACACATTTAGGTGTTTATTTCATTACATTTTGTCTACTCGCGCCTGTATATTTCTCCTAAATTCACCAAAAGTTAGTCTTCTAACGTTTCATGCTCTACCGCGACCGTGATACAAAACATAACATGTGTAGTACCGTTGGAAAGCTCTGTTTTTCCTGCATGACGTTGTGCTATCCAAATATGGACACTTCCTTTGTAACCGCAACTAATCGTGAAAGTTCAAAGGCGAGTCTAGGCTGAGAACGGAATCTCTTGGCTGTGTTCCAAGGCTGTTTTCTCAAATTGAGTTTTTATCATTTTCCAGTAGAAACATCTCAGCCTATGTAGCACCTATGTACACCAAACTTTCCAGATATACACTTAGCAGTATTCTGAAGATATTTACAGAGGGATTTGTTAATAAATCATTCCTGGCCTGATTTATGTGACATTTTAATCAAAAATATAAGGCAAAAATCGATTTTTTAAGGCTATGGACAGTATATTCTGATTTCCTAGGTAATGAAAGCAGATATCCTGAAATCCCTCTGTAATATTATTTTTATCTTGTATGCAAACAAAATGAAAGAATAATTTTGTACCAGGCTTTATCATATGTTCAGATCTATCTACCGAAAATATATGCAAATTTGCGCATATTTAATGAGATAATGCCTAATTTGCATAATTAACTTGTAATACACTTGTAATACATGTACTACATTTGTAATACATTTTTTGTTCATACTTGTGTAAGTAATCAACTGAGAAAGTTTCATGGTGATGTCTATTATTTAAAAATGTTACCCTATTCACCTGTAGTGTCTCGCCTTAATGATCTGCCTGGTTAAATAAAGGTGAGAAGAGCTTGTAGAGGGGCTAAGAGGAAATGGAAGAAACATAAGCTGCAAATATCGTATGACTGTTTTAAACTCCCTAACTGTGTTTCAGAAGCCTGTTAAATCTGCTAGAGAGAAATATTTTGCTGATCTTATAGCTAAACATAGTCGCCAGCCTAAGGTTCTTTTCAGCACTTTCCACCAAGGGTGGTGAAAGAGGCATTTGAGAGTGTGGGTCCCTCCATCCTCTCTATTATCAATTCATCACTTATCTCTGGCCAAGTACCAACTCATTTTACACATGCAATAGTGCAGCCCCTGCTTAACTCATTGAATGCCAAGCTGTTTTTGGAAGCTTTGTCCTAGAGTGCCAGCAATCTAGACCATTGTTGATGATTTTTGTACAGCCACAGCATATTCTGTGTTATAGCTATGAACACATACAATGGCTCGTTTGAAAGGTGAGACTTTAAGCTCTCAGTGGGTGCAAACCGTGTATTTCTACACGCCTCTGTTCCTGAGAAATCCCAAGCTAAACAGTGGCTAGTTTTCATCAAAATCCCTGTTTTTTTTCTAGAAATGGAGATATTGCGTCTTTTATGAGTCACTATCACCGACATATTCGGCACTCTGGCAAGGGCGTGCCCTCTTGCAAGCGCGACTCGGCCTACCACCCACTCCGCTAGGCCCGGCTCGTGGTGGAGATGGAACTCCCTCCTCAGCACGGTGTTCAGTCACTCCTTGTAATGTTTTTGACCTGTCGTGGTCAGAGTTCATCTTGTCTTAGTAGAAAGGTGTACTTATCCAGCGTTGTCTGGCAAAAACGCACCTGCTGCAATATCTTTTTCTTCGACTTTTTCATTTCTCCCTTCAGAATCTGAGAAGTGTTGCCTGCAAAGTTTCTGGAAAGAGATCTAACGAGACCTGCCACCTAGTGATAAACCCACGAAAATAAATGACCTGATTTTGACCTGGCGTGCATGTCACTGATAGGCTAATCAGTGACTGATTCGAAACAAAGCGGCAACCATCAAAAGCCAAGTTCAAAAAAAGATCAAACGTCCAGATAAAATGTCCAGATCTTGCGTTTTCATGAGTTTTCGATCGTCATATATTTTATTTCCATTCATCACAGAGTTCCCAAAATCACATATAAGGTGTGTTAGAGCAGTGGTTCTTAAACTTTTTGTCTGGCGACCCCACAAAAAAGTATGGCGAGGTCTGCCGACCCTCCTTTCCCCAAACCCATTCTAAGTCCTTACGCAAATA
This sequence comes from Alosa sapidissima, assembly GCF_018492685.1. Classification (NCBI taxonomy): domain Eukaryota; kingdom Metazoa; phylum Chordata; class Actinopteri; order Clupeiformes; family Clupeidae; genus Alosa; species Alosa sapidissima. The sequence continues at coordinate 31,172,342 of NC_055975.1, forward strand.
CCCCCCTCAAACGTTATCAACTAAATCAAGCAAAAACTAGAAAGCAAAGTCATTTGTTTTATTTACTCCATATGAACAAGAACCGAGAAAACCAAACAATCACGATTAAACAAGTGTAGGCTGCCGCCATATCAGATCAGAGCGCTATGTGCGTAGCGTGCGCACACACACAAGCACGCACACACACATACACATGCAGCATTAGGCCTACAACGTTACATTAATTATATTTATGGCGATAACAATAACAATATTTTTTTATTTCCCTTTTCTGGTTTACTATCTTTAACAATTTCAATGGGAAGGGTGGGCATGCTTCCGTGAACATAGCAAGTTAATTCTAGGAGGAATGCTGCATACGGCGACACAGAGATTTTCCTCCACGGTGCTGAGCCGACATCTGTATTTTGAGATGTCGTTTCATTTTGACAGGTTTTAAGCTCTCATTCGCCAGAACATCGCCGCAAATCACACATTGTGGGTGGTCGAGGTATCTTTAACTTGGCAAGTGGATGCATATTTCAGAAATTCTTTCTGATAAAGCCGACGCGCCGTTTGTTCTTTTTTATTCTCACCGGCCTGTAGACTTGTCCCATCTGAGGATCACGGAGGAGTAGACGCACTGGTAGATCATCCGAGCTTTTGTTCAATTTTTTAAGCAGCCACCTGTCCATTTTGGCTAGTAGGCTACCTATGTCTTTTGTTTTGTTTTACTTAAAATAGCGGGAACAAGTTGAGTTTGCATAGTGGGAGCAGATTGTTACATTGTTTCTCAGCGGACCAGTAGCCCATAGGCTGAACCAGATCTCATTGAAAGACGAAAACATTTCTCTCTCTTCTCTTAACTGCGTGTAAATAAGAAAAAGGCAGAAAAGGCCAATATTATTTTCCTTTGTTTCACCTAAAAATAATTAATAATAATTTCAGACTGAATACAGAAAATAATTGGCGACCCCACAGAAGTTTTTGGCGACCCCTAGTTTAAGAATCACTGTGTTAGAGTGTCTAGTTTCGTAATTTAAAAAAAAAAGCTAAAAACTTAATATTACGTTTTTGGCACTCAATGAGTTAAAAAGCCAGAGCTTGATGACACTGACTTAAACAATTATAGACCCATCTCAAAATTGCCCTTTCTTTCTAAAATCCTAGAAAAGGTTGTCTTTCAACAACTCCAATCCTTTCTATCAGAGAATGAGATGTTAGACATCTTCCAGTCTGGATTCCGACCTAAACACAGCACGGAATCTGCTTTAATTAAAGTCACTAATGACTTGTTACTATCAGTGGATGCAAAGAACTGTACATTACTTATGGTGCTAGATCTTAGCGCCGCCTTTGACACTGTAGATCACTGCATTCTTTTAGAGCTCCTTGAGCACTGGGTTGGAATTTCAGGTACTGCACTGAAATGGTTTGTCTCCTTCTTAGAGGGAAGAACCTTTTCAGTTTCTTTCAATGATACTTCATCTTCATCTGCCCCCTTATCTTATGGTGTTGTATTTTATTCTCACTGTACATGTTGCCACTCAGTCAAATTATGAAAAAGCACGGTATATCCTATCATTGCTATGTGGATGATACACAACTGTATCTCCCATTTAAATGTGGTTCCTCTGGTGCTCTAAAACCATTGCTTGATTGCCTAAAAGAGATTAAACAATGGAGTTTTTAAACTCAATTAATCCAAAACAGAAATTCTATTTTTTGGTTCACATAAAGCTGCAAATAATGCAATTAGTGAACTAGGGTCTTTTGCCAGACATGTAAAACCTTATGCAAGAAATCTTGGCTTTCTACTTGACCCTGAGTCTAAAAAGACACAACATATTTCTCCAGTTTTGAAATCTCTGCAATGGTTACCAGTGAAATTTAGAGTAGATTACAAAATTCTTCTTTTTGTCTTTAAAGCTTTAAATGGACAAGCTCCCCAATACCTAAGTGAGTGTGTACACTTCCACTGCCCTCCCAGAACTCTGAGGTCATCAGATAAACTACTGCTCTCAGTACCTCAGAGTCGTCTAAAAAATAAAGGTGGCCGTGCTTTTTCAGTAGCTGGGCCCAAGTTGTGGAACAACCTCCCTTTTCACATTAGATCTACACCAACTATTGGTGCTTTTAAAGCCAAGTTAAAAGAACATATGCTATTAATGGCTTTTAAAAGAATTGTGGAATGTAATTATAGGCTATATATATGAACATATTATTTTAGTTTTATTTTCCTGTTGTGCTTTTTTTTGTGTCTTTTTTTGTGTCTCATTTTGTCTTCTATAACTATTTATTTATGTTTTTATTTTTTTGAGCACTTTGGTCAACCACAGGTTGTTTTAAATTGTGCTATGAATAAATATAAATAAACTTGACTATGACTTACGGGCCTATTATGATAACTCATGTTCACAAGTGTTAATAATCAAAAAATCTATTTGGTATTGTTTTTAGTATGAAAGTACCTCTCTCTCGCAAGATCATTTTGACTAAATTTAAGACTTTGACTAATTTTAAGAAGTCTTATCAAGACAAATTTACTTAACGCACTGGCAGGCAAATTTGCTTAATGCACTGGCAGAAAAAATTGCTTGTTTTCAGGATGAGATGTCTTAAAATAAGTCGAACTTTTCTTAAATTAAGGGATAATGTATAGAACGCCGTTCATTATTGGGAAAATAAGTCCCGACATGGTGAACCAGACCCCGACACGCCAGCCCCCTAGTTAATACCAGGGACGGTCATAAGATGTCACTATAGAATATAATTAATGTATTTCGGGGGAAGTAAGGGGAGAAGAAGTTCTATGTATACAGATTGTGTAGGCTATAGGCCCACTTTTAAAATGTGCTACTGCTACGTCAATGGAAAACTTCTCCTGGTCCGTAAAATGACGCCAGGATATTTCTAAAAGTTCGTGCTTTTGACCGTTCGTGCCCTGAAAGGCAAGTCTTTCACATTCATATTCAGTTACATTTGCCTAGAACGATAGAGAGCTTACACATTGAGTAACGAGTAGCCTAATGAGTAGGCTACATTTTAGCTCTACCGTAAAACCTTATAGCGGCGTGGACAAATGGAATGACTGCTAATGTGTTTAATCTTCACCTAAATAAAGTCAGGGTTTAACAGTCAAAACGTATGTTTATCCGTGAAATTTGTTCACAATATGAAAGTGTAGACTGTATACTGTCTAATTATGCAAAAACGTGAAATTCGACATTTTAACCCGTACGTTTGTTTATCGTGGATTTTCTCAAAATAGCACTGTGTGCAAGACGACTGGTTTTGCCTTGCATTGTCACATATGTGCACAGAGCTGCTCACTCTCTAAATTACTCCCCCTAGTGGTCAAGGGTTTTCATATTTTACTTGAATGTCTCAGATTGAAGTAAATAATTGAATTTAGTTCTTGAATAAAATGTTAGCAACAAAAATTCCCACAAAGTATTGATTTTTTTTTTTGTCACTATCTCACACCCCTTAGAGAGAGAGAGAGAGAGAGTGTGTGTGTGTGTGTGTTTATGTGTGTGTGTGTGTGTGTGTGTGTGTGTGTGTGTCTGTGTGTGTATGTGTGTGTACCTGCAGACTGCTGTGTTGTTCTTCATCTCACAGGTCCCGTGGACACACACTTCTCTGTGATGTTCCTCACACTGCGTGTCAGACTGCACATCTGCCACTGCAACACCTAAACCTGCTTCACACACAGGACAGAGTGTGTGTGCGTGTGTGTGTGTGTGTGTGTGTGTGTGTGCGCACGCGTGCTCGCATGTGTGTGTGTGTGTGTGTGTGTGTGCGCATGCGTGCTCGCATTTGTGTGTGTGTGTTTGTGTGTGCACGCGTGCTCGCATGTGTGTGTGTGTGTGTGCGCACACATGCTCACATGTGTGTGTGTGTGCACGCGTGCTTGGATGAGTGTGTGTGTGTAAGCGTGCTCGCATGTGTGTGTGTGTGTGTGTGCGCACGCGTGCTCGCATTTGTGTGTGTGTGTTTGTGTGTGCACGCGTGCTCGCATGTGTGTGTGTGTGCACACGTGCTCACATGTGTGTGTGTGTGCACGCGTGCTTGGATGAGTGTGTGTGTGTGCAAGCGTGCTCGCATGTGTGTGTGTGTGTGTGTGTGTGCACGCGTGCTCGCATGTGTGTGTGTGTGTGCACACGTGCTCGCATATGTGTGTGTGCACGTGTGCTCACATGTGTGTGTGTGTGTGCACACACGTGTGCTCACATGTGTGTGTGTGTGTGCACGCATGCTCGCATGTGTATGTGTGTGTGTGTGTGCACGCGTGCTCGCATATGTGTGTGTGTGTGTGTACGCATGCTCGCATGTGTGTGTGTGTTTGTGTGTGCGCACGCGTGCTCGCATGTGTGTGTGTGTGTGTGTGTGTGTTTGTGTGTGCGCAGGCGTGCTCGCATGTGTGTGTGTGTGTGTGTGCACGCGTGCTCGCATGTGTGTGTGTGTGTGTGTGTGTGTGTGTGTGCACATATGTGTGTGCGTGTTGTAACATTGTCTTCTGTGTGTGTGTGTGTGTGTGTGTGTGTGTGTGCATGTATGTATATGTGTAAATGTCCACTTACTAGCAAGGTCAGGTTTAAAGGAGCCACCTTCTTCTCTCCTGCCTGACTTGTCAAACACACACACACACACACACACACACACACACACAAATATTAGTTCTTGTCAAACACATCACACAGAAACACTTGCATAATCACACACACACACACAGATACACAGAAATATTAGTTCTTGTCAAACACATCACACAGAAACACTTGCATAATCACACACACACACACACAGAAATATTAGTTCTTGTCAAACACATCACACAGAAACACTTGCATAATCACACACACACACACACACACAGAAATATTAGTTCTTGTCAAACACATCACACAGAAACACTTGCATAATCACACACACACACACACACACACACACACACACACACAGAAATATTAGTTCTTGTCAAACACATCACACAGAAACACTTGCATAATCACACACACACACACACACACAGAAATATTAGTTCTTGTCAAACACATCACACAGAAACACTTGCATAATCACACACACACACACACACACACAAATATTAGTTCTTGTCAAACACATCACACAGAAACACTTGCATAATCACACACACACACACACACACACACACAGAAATATTAGTTCTTGTCAAACACATCACACAGAAACACTTGCATAATCACACACACACACACACACACACCACACACACTTGCATAATCACACACACACACACACACACACACACCAGTGGTGGAGGAAGTACTGAAACTCAGTACTTAAGTAAAAGTACAAATACACAGAGAAATATTTACTTTAGTAAAAGTAAAAGTACCACAATGACAACCCTACTTAAGTAAAAGTAAAAAGTACCTGCTTTTAAATGTACTTTAAGTATTAAAAGTAAAAGTATTTGCATAATGATTTATTCTCTTAATATATATATTCTAAAAGGAAAAATCAGTATGGGCTGTGGCATTTTAATTAAGCTAGTTTTAGGTTATACTCGACTAGATAGTTTTAAGTTAATGCAATTGTGCTTACCATCTGTGGCCCAGTTTACATTCTGACCTACAATTCTAGAGACTGTAATTCTGGTTATCTACTAGGGTGATCTGCTGAGTAATATCATTCAGCAAAACACGAGAGCCTAAAGTTTAACGGGGTAGACAAGGGAAACGTCGGGTGGATCGTAATGCCAATTATGCTGATTGAACAGAAAAGTTGCTGAGAAAGGTGTCTTTATGATTAAGTTCAGTTTCACTTGCGCAGACGCATAGACATTGA